>NC_047029.1:35780080-36080080 GCF_902652985.1 Pecten maximus | reverse complement strand
AATTATACAATCATACACAAATACGTTCCAAATATGTAATACACTCGCAAGTCCTAATGCTAGTTTTCTGTTTCTTTGTTCTATAAATAACTAGCATTATCAAACCACGTCCAGTATTAGTGTTTTCCTATGTAGCAGTGATACATATTCTATAACGCTAGCGGCATTTGAGTGATTTAATAAGAGTTCATGTTTCCACTTCTTTAAATAGTGTAATAAGATGAAATATATCTCACATTTATGAAATTTAACGCAATATTCAGTAAAACCCTAGTTGACATAAACATATATATATAAGGAAAACCTATATATTTTTTTACTGGAATATTTCTGAAACCACGCTCGGAGAAATCCCACTTTGATCAAGTGAACCCTAGCATTATAATCAATTGTTTCACAAGGTCATAACGATACCCCGACTTCATTTGTAATTTGTATTTTTTCCTTTATCCAAGGCAGTCCAATTTTGCGAGCGAACATTAGCTCTAATATTTCTGAAGATATCGTATCCTTATATTGTTTATAGTTAACTCTTTTTTATGTAATTTAAATCACTTTCTTCAGTGTAACATTGTACTTGGAGTACTTAATGTCAATTCATTGTAAGTTCCATATATGTATATAGCATTGCGTTCGTTTGCTGACTCGTCTCAGTACAGCTTATTAGTCTAAACATATTTTATTAGAAAAAAATATTCAAAAGGAATCGGACACAAGCTGTAAACTTATAAACGTCCTTTTCCATAAACATGTATACAATGGTATTTACAAATGGCAGCATATGTGATATAATATGTATAAAAAATAAACACGTAAATGTATAAGATGATAATACGCAATTTTATATGCCATACCAGTACCCACAATTCATATCAATGTTATTGAAATCTATTAAGCAAATTAGTTCAATAAACATGACTTAGTTAAAGTGAATATTATACACAACATAGGCCTACACTGTAAAAAGTCAAATATTGGTAAATAATTAAAGTTAGCAGTATATAATAATAACATATCGTACAACCTATTATTATGTGTCTAATTGAGAAGATCCTCTTTTTCTTTACAAGACATGCTTTTTTTTAGGAAGAAAGTTAGTTACTAATTAATATTTTACAACAGTGTATCCTGTTTATAACCTATGTTCATACATTATTATAGTTCTGTTATCTTTTTAAATAATTAGGAAATTATGTTAAAAATGAAAATGATCATGAAATTTTAATAATTTTCCCATTTCTGAAATTAGATTTTTTTTTGTGTGTGTATCATTTTATACAGTAGCTGTCTACTACAAAAATAAAATAGTATCAAGAATGCTTCCTACAGGTCAACACATCATAAAATGTCGTTTGTACCACTTTAACCTTCAATTAATCGTTACTGGTATGAATAAGTATTTATCGATTAATTTAGTTATATACATACTTGAGTAACACTATATACCAATTTAACCTTCAATTCATCGTTACTGGTATGAATAAGTATTTATCTATTTATCTAGTTATATACACACTTGAGTAACACTATTTCATCAGTAATAAACATTTTCTCTTTACACAGTGCCCGGTGAAAGTCCCCACCAAGTCCACCCCGCGGCCATGAAGTACGCCCTGAGATACCATATCCAGACACTGTGTCGTTCTCCACACTGTGTGAATTCCCTGGTTCTGTACCTCAATAGCCCGGCCAAGACTGACGGAACCATGCTTCTATGGGACATCAATAGTGATGGACTGGTAAGGTGTCAAACACTGTCAATATTGGGTAGGGTGTCAAACACTGTCAATATTGGGTAGGGTGTCAAACGTCAATATTGGGTAGAATGTCAAACACTGTCAATATTGGGTAGGGTGTTAAACACTGTCAATATTGGGTAGGGTGTCAAACGTCAATATTGGGTAGGGTGTCAAACGTCAATATTGGGTAGGGTGTCAAACGTCAATATTGGGTAGGGTGTCAAACTGTCACTATTGGGTAGGGTGTCAAACGCTGTCAGTATTGGGTAGGGTGTCAAATACTCTCAATATTGGGTAGGGTGTCAAATACTGTCAATATTGGGTAGGGTGTCAAACACTGTCAATATTGGGTAGGGTGTCAAACACTGTCAATATTGAGTAGGGTGTCAAATACTGTCAATATTGGGTAGGGTGTCAAAAACTGTCAATATTGATTAGGGTGTCAAATACTGTCAATATTGGGAAGGGTGTCAAATACTGTCAATATTGAGTAGGGTGTCAAATACTGTCAATATTTGGTAGGGTGTCAAAAACTGTCAATATTGAGTAGGGTGTCAAACACTGTCAATATTGAGTAGGGTGTCAAATACTGTCAATATTGGGTAGGGTGTCAAAAACTGTCAATATTGATTAGGGTGTCAAATACTGTCAATATTGGGTAGGGTGTCAAACACTGCCAATATTGAGTAGGGTATAAAACACTGTCAATATTAGGAAGGGTGTCAAACATGTCAATTGTTGGAAAGGTTGTCAAAAATTCTCAATACTGGGAAAGGTGTCAAACATTGTCAGAATCCAATTTTGTTTTAACTCTATATAGGTTTAAAACTTAAAATAAACGTATAATTATCTAATTATTATTGTAGTTGTGTTTATAATTATATACTGAAAATTACATATACAAATTTAAATATATATTCTTGAAATGGATATTTTGATATATCCTGTAAAACAATACTTCTGCGGATTAGATCATTTACATGATTTATTAAACCCTATTTGACGATAAAAAACAACAAAGAATACCGTCATAATAACAAAACAATAATTCCAGCGCAAAACCGATTAAACACAGTAAAGGCACAGTATAAAAAGATACTCATGAAAACTCCTGAATATGATCACAAGTTGACATTCCTTTCAAAGGTGCGGTATATACAGGATATTAATCAAACATGAAGGTAAAAGTTGATATAAGGCACACTTATAGAGATATAAATACATATACTTTGATATTACGGTAAGCAACCTTATAAGTATATGTATAAAAAGAAATTGATAAAACTATAATCAAATAGGTAAACACTACTTGATATTACGCTAAACAGACATACAGGTATAACTTGACCACATTAACATGTTTGATTTGGATGGTTTTGATAAATTATTCAGTTCCATCTACATGTATGTCACCAGACAATTTATGTAATTTAAGGACATGTATTATTCCCAAATGAAAGAATAACATTCACATTTACAGTTTTACCTCAACTAAAACATTATGTTTAACACTTTCCTTCGTATTAATGCTCACTGATCTGTGGAAGAGTTGTTGTAATTGTGTACTCATTAAGGAGACATTCGTCGGACGACCTTGCAGATTTGTTTTATTGTTATCATTATTATTTGTCTTTCTTTCTAAATGCTGGTATAAAATCCATGCGTTTTATCACGATAAGAATGAAGTACAAATAATAAATAATCAATATTGATATCACAGAAGGCCATATATGCGTCTGACCAATATCAGTATAATAGCCATCACTAAATACCAACAACAAATGAAATCAAAACAAAATTGACAATAAGTGGTGTCATTTATATACAAATGGAAATGTCATTGTTTGAACATCGGCATAGAATCATCAGGTTAAACTGATATTTGTCATCGCCGTGGTCCAGTTCAGAATCGACAAACACTTCCTCATATCTCTAACGGACACCGCTCGCAGATAGTTTACCGACCCAAAAATAAAATAATTAAAAATCATTGATTATTTTGCGCTGAGCTAATGACGAATACCTGCTTTGTTTGAAATCCATACAGACTCGTATAAATCGTTCTTATCACAGATTCATTCCGTAGATTTGTTAACGAACGTTTGCTACTATTTATTGACATCGTCGTTATCTTAAGTTTGTTATAACGGAAATTATTACTTTCGAAATAAAATACTCGTTGGCGATAATAGCCAAATGTGAAATCAAGGTCACGTGTCTTCAGTCAACTTCCTAGTGATAATCTATTGTGTGTTTATGTAGTTTCAATAATTATAAATACTGCTGTAAGGTCATTTGATTGTCATCCCTGAAGGTTTTCTGTAGTACCACGATATGCAGGGAGACGTTTATACAAAGTGTATAGGTGTTTTCATAGCATTGAACTATACTGTTGTTTTGAGAAAGCTTTTCGAAACTCTATGCTGTATTAAATGCTTGTTTACAAAACAATATTTGTTGACGAGCGTGTTTTGATGCAATGATGATAAATTTAAAAACGTCACCGAGAAAATGTCAGTCTAAATTAATGAAAGAAGCATGAATATCGTACATAGAAGGAATTAAGAACAAACGTGTATCTTGTCATTAAAAAACCCAAGCAAAGGCTTTTATTGCATTTTTGATAAACGACGATGAACAGATGTCCTGACAGAAACATGTTCGAATTGCAAAAACATATTTTCTAGTTTTTGTTAGTTGGTTTTTACATCATGATGATATTTATAATGTTTTGTAAATAGTTGACATACAAATTTCAACACAATTGTATCAACACCTGTTGCATCAAATAGCATTTAAAAATGCATCGACAAATATAAATCAATAATAATTAAGAAACATACATTGATATAGTTTTTGATTGATTGTGTCGGTAGTGTGTTACGATTGTATATATGGACAGTTTGTAAAATCTATATAAATACATAGAGTGTACCACAATGTTTTGCCAGGTGTAGACCAGACGCAGGTGGGAAAATGGAAATTTTGAATCAATTTAGGACCACACGAACGTAACAGTTGGGAGTATATCTAACCATTCGTTATCACACGATAGGACTTTATCAGATGGTCGAGGGTGGTCTCTATTGATAAGCTGTGAGAATATTTCTAGTCACGGTCAGTGGTGGAGGGACAGGAAGATGATTAGGTTAATATATAAATACTGTGGGGTATGCAGATCGTATATATAAATAGTTCTCCGTGCCTCTTAGTTTCCTATGTCGATATGAGAGGCTCAATGCAAATTGTTATGTGGTCGCGCCGGGACCAAACTTCATGTATTTATCTAGAACATGTTGTAAACATATCATAATAATAGGAAATAAAGACTAGTTTGGTGGTATACTCAATATAATTTTATTAGACAAATATGTGACGTTAAACAAAGATAAGTATTTGTCACGTCAATATATTCCAAGTTCGTAATTATTTCTAGTGCAACCAATTTATTATTGTAACTGGAGCTTATGCCGTCTCCCCGGCGTCGGCGTCCTGCCCAAAAAAATAAAGGTTTTTGGTCAAGTTTTGGAAAAGTTTATAAGTCCATAAGTATACGCTCCACACGCTTCCAATTTGGTTAATTTGTCTTCATTAGAGGTCTAGGAATGATGTTATGACAAAATAACGTGGACAAATTTTTCTTCAAATTCTGCGATGTTTAGGACTTTCTTTGTATCAAAACTCACGTTTAAAGTTTTTTTAAAGGGTTTCCGATCTATAACTATACATCTCATACCCCTAATATTTGGTGTATTTGATTATTATAGATCTTGTCATGATTAAATTAAATTATATTTTTGGATCTAGTTGTTACTTTTAGAATTAGAAGTTAACAAAATATCGTATGTCTGTTAACAAAATGTCGTATGGTTATAAGGTTCGGTGATTTGACATTGAGAATTTAAAAGTTACTGCGATTCGATTGTAAAATAAACATCTTGCAATGGCTGTTGTCGGTGAGCTTTGCAATCATTGATTACATTTGTTATGTACTGTTTTAATTCCTACTAATTTGTAAGTAACATCTGGGGAATGACCATACGAATTCAGATGTTCACAATTCTATCTCAACCGGCGTCTTAAAACACGATAAAGAAACTCTACTTGGGTTTGGTGAGGTAACGTTTTAAATTTTGATATATTCATTAAGATTAATTCTATAAGGAAACAACAAATCAAAAATAACATTCCATCTTATTTCTGTTACCTATTGCTTTCCTAGGCCGAGGATAATGAGAAGTATCCGTTGAATGAACTAAAGGAAGACCTATCACACTGCTCGGCAAGCTATGTCCACGTGATCGTTGACCAAAGTTACGCCGGACAGATTGGCGACGCCTTCCGGAACTCCCATCGCCATCGAAACGTGATTGTGTTCGCAAGTGGCCGTGACAACGAGTACAGTTATGATGGTGAATACACGCGACAGTGGGTCAAGGCCAATCACACACAACAATGCACGTGGCAGGTTCACAGGGTATGTTCAACATATACTTAAAATAATAATAATATTAATAATAAAAAGGACATGTAAACAATTGTACACATGTTCAGGTTTAAAATGTAAAGCCGAACTTTCTGTTTTAAATGCATTTTCCAAAGTATAATATTCTACAGTTATTTTCTACAGAGATACAACAGAGTTATATTCTACCTTGGCATAATTATATTGAATGTACATATTCTATACAGATTTGTTTCCCTTATTTCCTCCTTATGGAAACAGTAGGGGAAATGTTCTTGACGCTATTACAAATTACGTAGAAAATGTAAAAGTACATAAACACGGTCTTGTAATTAAACATAGAGAAATAGAACAGGAAATCAAACATTTTAATTAAACCCATTGTTTCTACCTCGGATTCTGTTTTAGAACAGTAATATAACGTAAGAATTTTAAAGATGGTTTAATGTCATTTTTTTCATGAAAGCTGTATAAAAATGAATAATGTCTTATTATAAGTCATATCAATAACCATAGAGGGCTGTGTACATTTTGTCGGTAATTGCAGTAAGCTCCTTACGATTTTGTGAAAGTGTCTTTCAATTTCACTAAAAGATATTCTTCACAATAATCTAAAAATATACTACGTATATTGTCAATAGAAATATTCACTTCAAAAGCAACGACTTGCTCGAATTTCTCAAGTCACCCATGTGTAATCACAAACGATATGCGGTAATGCTACCTTGACAAGTTTTATGCCCACAACAATATACAATTAATACCCTGACGTTTGAATAATTAAACATGATTTATTAGTGTTCGATTTAAATCATGTTTAGAAGGTTGAAGAACAGCAATGTAGTAGTATTTTATTAATTTTATTAATTTGACTTGACGTACAACTATCGATGATTAATCAGTCGTGCAGCAATGTCAACGCGTTTTGACATAACATACTCTTACAATGAAACCATAAAAAACTGCACATTTGGAATGGCATATAGTATAGCCGGTGGAACACTGTTATCGTTAGGATCAGTTGACTTGAGATATGGGGTTTAAAATCTGTCCTCCAGCCGTGCACTCTATGATCGTAACAGTCGATAATATTTCGTTGAGGTAATAAAAGGTTGGGGAGGGGCTGGACTGACCCATGTATAATTATCGACACAATAACAGAAACACAGTAGACGGGGTCAGGGGTCAGGGGTCAGAGATTTATGAGACATGGTCACATTCCTGACAAGTGTAAATGTATATTAGTTAAATGGCCTGTGTAGGTTGACGCATGGCTACACTGAAATAATACAGCAGGTCATAGAGTAGTCGACTGATCAAACACCAAAAGACGTGAACAACATTCCTCGGAAGTGTAAAACTTTAAATTTGGCTAATCATGATGGTAACACTAGGAGCATGGTGAAATCAATCCGCCGGCGTTTGATATCAAATCTTCTAAATTTATCGGCGATTCTTTTGATACACTAAACCTCGTCCGTCTATTTTGAGTCGGTATTATTTGGCAATATATTCAACATGTTATTCAGTAATGTTTTGTGAACATTCACGAGTAATCGGAGACATGCTAATTAGCAAACCATCACCTTGATATACGTCCAAATTGTGTCAAAATTGGATTATCAATCACATCCATAATTGATATCCGTCATGCAAAGGTCATATCACAAAATCATATCACGATTTTTTTATCCCCGATTTGCATCATCATGTTGTCATTCTGCCATTAATGAAATTGTACACCCCTGGACGTACTAATAGGCCAACAGGGTATGATCGGGAAAAGTGTCAACTCATTCCGTTCAGTTTTCTGATTTCTCAATTGAATTGGACGCATTTGAAAGACTATTCATTCTGAAATAGAAGTATGCTTCGTGTGTGGTATGTTAAAGTGAATTTTATCACGTGACCGATAATTCTTGAAAGTATTTAATAACATTCGATTGAAAACATTCATTCGATAAACTTTCATTGATATTTTTTCTCTTATAGCACAGCAAAAACTCTATCAAACACTCGTCGCCGGAGGTGAACGAGGGGTCACGTGGGGCAGTAAGAACGACACTATTTGGTGCCCCGTGCAACGTCATTCCACCATTCACACAACGTGAACTACGTCACGAATATCTGGGTTGCCAGTCCTTACCAACAGCTCTCTGGATAACCAAGCTCCTTTCACAGTCCGAATACAAATCAAAGGACGGATCGCCATGGCGACGGAAATGACGCCGAATGAAGGGAGGTAAATATGTCTGATACCATTCAGACCTGAATGCCTTCCATAATAGACCTTTATAAAAAAGGAATGACAGTGCATGTGCTTCAAACAATTGTGATTCAACTCTTCGTGATAATCCTTCACAATACACTGCTTTGACCGCAACAGTTGATACATTTATTGTTAAAGGTCCAAGAATCGAGTCCAAAGGAGTGCATAAAATGTTCGATGAAGAGAAAGCAAATTGATCACAGAGTACATCATCGAGAAAATTCTTCATTTTGAATATAATGTGTTCGAGGAGACCTGTCCGTTTTCATATACTAGTACCTGTGGACTTGTGTCATCATTTTGTTGACAAATGTATACGTAGACATTTGTCTCAATGGTGACCTAACCTCCGCCTACCGATTATATTGCAGTTGTGATTTAAACAGTGCCAATGCATATAAATGGGGCATGGGAGATCGTGCATTAGAATTACTATCGACAAAGACGATTAATCTTCTATGAAAATCAGAAAGCATAGCATTGTGTATCCGACGGCGAACGTATGACGCATTTAACAGACAAACGTGTGCTACGTCATCACAAATGTACTGTACCCATAAAATAATGACGTTTTCTGTTGATGAAATCAGCGCTTACAGTATCGCTGTTGGGTATTCCCGATGTGTTGGTAAACTAGATCATGTTGATAATTTATATGTAAATAATGTTTTATGTGTATACAAACTGTTAAATAACATGTTGTACATTGTGTTTTGTTGACATCAAAGAAATAATTGTTATCGTAATTTGCATATCTTTGTTAGGTGTATTCTTGATCCCAATAAAATACTGTAAATCGTCTGTTTTACTTGGTTTATATTGACCGATCTACACATTCATTTAACTTCTCGGAGTTAGTATTTCGGGGTTAATATATAGTTTGTTATATTCCATGTGTTAAATATCGGGAAAATTACGTTTTCATCGCGTATCTGTTTCGAAAAAAGTAATTTATCGAAGGCCATCAAAATGAAAAAGAAAAGAAATAAAAAGAAAAGAAATAACAGTCACTAGTAGATGTGTTTTCAATAAGTAAAACAAGATTCGGTATCGATGTCGCATTACAAATACAGATTATCAAAACTATTAATTTTCAGAAGGTTTACAACATTATTAAGACAATGAGAGGAAACGTAGATATATAATTGTGTAATTACTGACATATCGCACGATTGTGGCAAATACTTGATATTTTTCAATTGTACACAACATGGAATCTTACATACACGAGTGATACGTGTTACTACTGAAGGTGAACTTAAATAGTATGTTCATTACATTACAGGAAAATCTACATTAATATTCGTCACAATGAATACGTTTTTAGCATTTACTTTAAAACATACTACGTGATAATATCTCTGATTGCGTACAGTACATGTTATGTGGGGGGAAACACATTTTTTTAATCCCGACTTTTACACCATAATTATGACCTTGGCAGGTTCGGAAACACCCAGTACAAACAAACAAGTATGACCTTCAATGTATTGGAGCACGCTTGTCATGGTAACACACTCGGGTTATATCGAATCACTTTACATCATCTGAAAGGTTGACAGTAATTGGATACGGACATATCTTATCAACTCTCTGTTAAAACGTGTAACATGGTCCTCGGATACATTAGTGAGATGGTATAATTATACTGTACACAAAACATACGGGACAGATATCAACTTTATATGCGGAGTTTATTTCAGAAAAAAACCCGACAGGAAATGATCCCGTAAGTGATAGAATTAGTAAAACGAAAATTGTGACAATAACTTACAATTAAATTTAATGATAATGTTGATATAGATATATGTACATATCTGACCGAAATTTGATACCAAATAAATGATCTTAAGCTATTTTTGTTAAGATGAGTTTTTCGTTAATGTCTGACAGATGTTTGATACCAAATTATCAAATTTAGATTGTAAATGGAGGTCAGTGGTCAATATTTTCATGTGAAACAAAAACATTCAAAAGATGAAACTCGTCAATACACGATGTGTTCCTGGAGGTTCGAGTAATGTATACAAGTGTTTCTCCAGTGTTGGTTTTAACACTCCTAGAATTTATAGATTTATTGTTGTATTTCATAAAACAACACGTTAATGTCTTTTATTCATTCTTATTTATTCACCTATCTTTTTAGGTTTTCATTGAAGCAGAACATTGATTCTTACGAGTTATTGTTTTCAGCTAAACATTCTAAATTGTTGTTACATACTACTCCGTCTGTCTAGTTGACGTTAAGTTATTTGATTATTAAACATCTAGAACTGTGCTTAATATAAGTTGTATGCCCAATCCCGATGTATATTTAAGTAACAAATAAGTACTAAAGTATATGTTTAAATTAAATCTAGAACTGTGCCATGCAGTTGTTTCTTTCTTTTAGAACTCGTCAGTGAAAAAATCCAGTTGGATGTTAGGAAGGTATAATTCGCATAAAGAAACGTGGATACTTTGAAGAGAGTCGTCTTACTCTTACACAAAAACTTTTAGTAACTTTGGATATTTGATAATAAGAAATACCTGTGTGTATTCTGAGCCGGTGCTACTATTCATAAGAATACAGACCTAGTATGCAAGGTAACGGCAAAGCTGTGGGACTCAATGTCCACCTTGAAATCTCAAGCTATTCTACAAGAATCATATACGTGAATTGGATCGTCGAATTGGAATCAATAAAAATATTTAAGTAAATTCATATAACTACATCATCCTTGTAGGACTCGTCAATGGTGTTCAGGATGTCATAGAGCTGTGTTTTTTTTGTTTTTTTTTTTGTTTTTTGTTTTTTGTTTTTTTTTTCATTTCACAAAGATTTTATCGAATTAAATTCAATGCGTATTGGGCAACATGCAAAAACCTATATAAGCCCTCTCCCTTTGGTGGTATAATGGACTGCATACATAAATAGTATAATAGCATCAATAATATTGTAATAATAATAATAGTGATGAATCTAAACAAAATGGTACCCAACTTACACTGCAGCACAGACCAACAGATACCGCATAGTAAATAATGTTTGGTTACCTCCCTTTACAAAATGTTTAAAAATAGAGAAGGAAGCGTTTTAAATACACAGATTACAGCTGTTTCGTCCATCTAGGACGAACTGTTATTGATCCTAGGGACATCATACAGCTGTTTCGTCCATCTAGGACTCGTCAGTGATACTAGGGACACCATACAGCTGTTTCGTCCACCTAGGACTCGTTATTGATCCTAGGGACGTCATACAGCTGTTTAGTCCATCTAGGACGACTTGTCAGTGATACTAGGGACATCATACAGCTGTTTCGTCCACATAGGACTCGTCAGTGATACTAGGGACGTCATACAGCTGTTTCGTCCATCTATTACGACTCGTTATTGATCCCAGGGACACCATACAGCTGTTTCGTCCACCTAGGACTCGTTATTGATCCTAGGGACGTCATACAGCTGTTTAGTCCATCTAGGACGACTTGTCAGTGATACTAGGGACACCATACAGCTGTTTCGACCGTCTAGGACTCGTTATTGATACTAGGGACATCATACAGCTGTTTCGTCCATCTATTACGACTCGTCAGTGATACTAGGGACATCATACAGCTGTTTCGTCCATCTATTACGACTCGTCAGTGATACTAGAGACACCATACAGCTGTTTCGTCCATCTATTACGACTCGTCAGTGATACTAGGGACACCATACAGCTGTTTCGACCGTCTAGGACTCGTCAGTGATACTAGGGACATCATACAGCTGTTTCGTCCATCTATTACGACTCGTCAGTGATACTAGGGACATCATACAGCTGTTTCGACCGTCTAGGACGACTTGTCAGTGATACTAGGGACACCATACAGCTGTTTCGTCCATCTATTACGACTCGTCAGTGATACTAGGGACACCATACAGCTGTTTCGACCGTCTAGGACTCATCAGTGATACTAGGGACATCATACAGCTGTTTTGTCCATCTATGACGACTTGTCAGTGATACTAGGGACGTCATACAGCTGTTTCGACCGTCTAGGACTCGTCAGTGATACTAGGGACACCATACAGCTGTTTCGTCCACCTAGGACTCGTCAGTGATACTAGGGACACCATACAGCTGTTTCGTCCACCTAGGACTCGTTATTGATCCTAGGGACGTCATACAGCTGTTTAGTCCATCTAGGACGACTTGTCAGTGACACTAGGGACATCATACAGCTGTTTCGTCCACCTAGGACTCGTCAGTGATACTAGGGACGTCATACAGCTGTTTCGTCCATCTATTACGACTCGTCAGTGATACTAGGGACGTCATACAGCTGTTTCGTCCATCTATTACGACTCGTTATTGATCCCAGGGACACCATACAGCTGTTTCGTCCACCTAGGACTCGTTATTGATCCTAGGGACGTCATACAGCTGTTTAGTCCATCTAGGACGACTTGTCAGTGATACTAGGGACACCATACAGCTGTTTCGACCGTCTAGGACTCGTTATTGATACTAGGGACATCATACAGCTGTTTCGTCCATCTATTACGACTCGTCAGTGATACTAGGGACATCATACAGCTGTTTCGTCCATCTATTACGACTCGTCAGTGATACTAGAGACACCATACAGCTGTTTCGTCCATCTATTACGACTCGTCAGTGATACTAGGGACACCATACAGCTGTTTCGACCGTCTAGGACTCGTCCGTGATACTAGGGACATCATACAGCTGTTTCGTCCATCTATTACGACTCGTCAGTGATACTAGGGACATCATACAGCTGTTTCGTCCATCTATTACGACTCGTCAGTGATACTAGGGACATCATACAGCTGTTTCGACCGTCTAGGACGACTTGTCAGTGATACTAGGGACACCATACAGCTGTTTCGTCCATCTATTACGACTCGTCAGTGATACTAGGGACACCATACAGCTGTTTCGACCGTCTAGGACTCATCAGTGATACTAGGGACATCATACAGCTGTTTTGTCCATCTATGACGACTTGTCAGTGATACTAGGGACGTCATACAGCTGTTTCGACCGTCTAGGACTTGTCAGTGATACTAGGGACATCATACAACTGTTTTGTCCTTGTTGGACTTGTCAGTCATGGTAGAGACGTCACACAGCTGATTCGTCCTTTTAGGGCTCGTCAATGATGCTAGGAACTTTGTTAACATTTCAAATTTCTAACATAAATACTTTTACATAAATACATTTTTTGCAGAATTCCAATATATCACGAAATTACATAACGCAGCTAAAACAGACAAAAAAACCCTTACAAATAGACACTGCGGTGTCCTTAGACTGTATGGGGCCACTGTAAACAGTGTTGCGGCGTGTGGGGGATGGAATGTCGACCGTCACAAATAATACCACTGTCATTTATTGACAGACTTAATCGATTGGATTTAAGTACGTAATATCTAAAGTGTCAACTCGCGTGTTAAATAAGTTGGCGTTTGAGATATACTGGGAGGGGAAAGGGAATATTCAACAAGTCATTCTTTCGAACAGTAGGCAAACGTCATCCCAGAGTCAAGTAGTGTCTTCTTCATATCGAGTTCTCCCTCAAATATCTTAATAGGACAGCATTCAGCAGGAGCCTTTTGAAGATAGTTTGAGATACATAATTATCAATGATATAGAATAGAATTGTGGGAGGGAGTAGGTGGCACGTCCTCTTCAAAGCTATATCAACATAACCGAGTAAATTCTCGTGCTAAG
Source organism: Pecten maximus (assembly GCF_902652985.1). NCBI lineage: Eukaryota > Metazoa > Mollusca > Bivalvia > Pectinida > Pectinidae > Pecten > Pecten maximus. Next base: position 36,065,882 of record NC_047029.1, on the reverse strand, counting down.
TAGCTTCAGTCGATTTTCGTTTCAAATGAATAGGGCTTTATCAAACTAACACATCCTGGCTTAATCTGTTTATGTAATCGCCACGAGCGGTGCCCGCCCACTTCATTTCATAATTAAACACACACAGGAGTTATATATAATTATTCTAAACATGTTTTCTTACTTGTGTAGATAGTATTGACATTACACGTATTGTATATGGTTGCTTTGATGTTGGTGAAGTGTTTATATCGGAAGAGTGTCGAGTGAAAATAGCCTGATAATTCTTGTATTCGGATAACAACCCGTGGTAAATCGCCAAAGTTCAAGCGATAACAAGGCCAGACACATCGCTAAAATAACTATCTCGGGATACCAGAATTACGATTTGCACTAGAACACAGAAATCAATGAAATCCTTGTTGATGGACGGATTAAAACATCACAGACTTAAGGATAAAGTTTCCTGTAGGAAAGTGACATGCTTAAGTATCCCAGCATCCGAACATATCTCCCGATTAGTGAGTCCCACCTACTTCAAAGCGAGCTGGCAGTGAGTCGACAATCCTATATTAGCGTGTCATAAAAAGTTGAGAAATTCATATCATCAAACAAATATTCAGAAACTTTTCTTAAAGATGCCAAAGAGATAACTATATTTTTTTTCGTGTAATGGTATCACAAAATGTTAGAACACGTATCACGGGTCTTTAATCAACATCACCAAGACATTTTAATAGCATACTTACTCTATCATATCTCACGGGGAGGTAGATAATATTTGTATTTACACATCAATGGACCAAGGAAGCAAACCTTCCAGTATGTAAGACAAAACAAACCAACATTCAATGTTCTTGATTTCACGAAAAGTGCATTGGTGAACAAATATTGTGTCTGGAAGTTATCAGGAAGATATCACTAGGAAATGAAAGGCCTTCATTTCAACATCCGCATTGTAAAAACATTATTACTGATTACAATATTTACAGCAAAAGCCAAGATGTAAATATTCATTAAATGCATTTTATCGATAACGAACTGAACCACCCAGATGATGTATCTCGAATGACATCAATATTATTAGTTAGTTATGAAATCTACAGTTATAGTCGCTTTAAAGAGTATGAAATCTACAGTTATAGTCGCTTTAAAGAATATGAAATATAGAGATATTAAGGCACGCTTTAATCAGTATGAAATCTAGTTATAGTAGCTTTAACGAGTATTTCTGATTGACCTTCGGGTTGTTTTGTGAGTGTTCGTCTGTCTGTCAACTATTCTAGAGCTGTGATGTTAGCCGTTCAACAGAACGAATTTCTAGCGATAGTGCATTTTCTTGGCGTCACGTAGATTCATTTTAACTGTGTCTGTCAATTTTGATTTTTTTCTTTTAAGGCACATTAACACGTTTTGGTCAATATTCGCTCAAAAACAGGTCTATAGCATTTGTATTGATGTCTAACTGTATGATTGAAGAGTATTCAGAACATCAAAGTTATACTAACAACCAAAAACAACAAAGATGTTAACGTATTGACAGATTTTCTTCCCATCTATGTTAATTATTTCCAAAACATTAAAACAAAGTCTTCGTTTAAGATAAACAAAAATATGAATATTTTTGAATACTTTAATTTTTCAAGTCGTATGGAATATTAACACCGTGTTATCGATCTATGTGAAATCATATATCAATACACTATTTGAATTCATCTCCTTGGCATTATAAAACAAAATACCTCATTTCATATATGTATATTTTATTACAAAATGCATGCATTGGTAAATATAAAACCTATTCATATATACCATCGATTGAAAGGTAACAAGATAAGCGTTGCTAAGGACCAAACACTTTTTTTACTTCCGTCAATTGGTGATGGACAATCCATCAGTTCCAACTAAAAAATATTAAAACCTTCTGGAGGTTCCATACAAAAGTGTTTGAGTGAAAGGTTAAAAACAATGGCAATGAAAGATTATTTGTTCATTACATAAACAATTGAAAAATAACAATTGTAAAAAACATAAACAATAAAGTTATCGAATACAAAGACAATAAAGAATAGTATACTCCTTTGTGTCTATATTTTCACTTAACACGAAAACATGTTCGAGGAATAAGCGCATATGGATGTAGAACTCGCGTTAACATGTAACCTGTTCACTAGCCGGATGTAGAACTCGCGTTAACATGTAACCTGTTCACTAGCCGGATGTAGAACTCGCGTTAACATGTAACCTGTTCACTAGCCGACTTAACTAAATATGATCCGCCGTCCACGAGTATCGAGATGTTGTTTCCTGTCGATACTGGTCAAAGTACACCTTATGTAACCTTACCTAGACGGTAAACAAAACATTTATAAATATTGACTAACAATACAACCACTCTACAGAGTAAATTTTATATTGACAAGTCTATAAAATGTATAAATCAAAGTTGTTAAGTATTAGACAGCATTTACGATAAAGCTTACAAGATTTAGGACTATGCAGAACCCAAAATTCGAGAAATAGATATCATTTCTGGAAGGAAAGTAAAAAAGAATCTGTGTAAGTAATTGTGATTTTTTTTAGTGTGAATTTAGTATTGTGAGGGTATACAGAGGAAGTCAGGAATGCAAAGGAGTTAGGGGGAATATATACATGTGAGCGGGGAGGGGAGGGGGGGGGGGGGGGGGGAGTGATGCAGACCGGATAGTGCTGAGAATAATCTCGTAATTAGGATTTGTGAGTAGGAGATACTCTTACTCTATACCATTTCTTAAACATCACCTGGTAGGCCTAATGCATCCTTGAGCTATGTCCAATCAGAATTACAGCTGCCATTGTTCTATTTACAATAGGATTTCCAGGATATAATTAGACAAACGAGTGACTCTTGTCAGGAATTGCGTTATGCGAAAACAATGCCTATTTATTACTATTATTTGATTTGCTGTAATAACACACTTTACAGTTGTTACTGTGTAATGTTTAAATGTATTCTTACGTTTTACTACACATAATGACATCATGACGTTTTACCACACATAATGACGTTTTACTACACACCTTGTGGACTTCGATGTTTTATGTTTTTATTGTACTTGTAAAAGGAATTTAACAGCGCCTTTGCGATGAAAATCAAAATTGTTTGTTTTTTTATATATATATTTTACTTTGCCTCAACAAAGAAAATATTCTGAATATGTGTGCCAATATATAGGTGTTAATTTTATTGATCATTAAATCATTTATAATTTGTATCCCTTACGGAGTATGGCTTCGCGAGTTAATAGTGATTTTTATATATTGACTTGTACGTATCAACGGTTCAAATTTGTTTGTGTGTGGAATCTGATCATAGCTGAATAAGCCCGATATGAATCTAGCACATTAAAACAAAGTTCTATTCACCTGTGGGATGGAATCCGATAAGTAATCAAGCAAAAATGAAAGTCTTTTTGTGGTGTTCCATCACATCCGATCTGTCCCATAAATACAGTGAGCGTTTGTACCTCCGACACAGCTGGCTAAATCCCTTCACAGGTAAGAGATCGTATCTCGTGCACACTCACAGACCCACACAGGTATATACTCTCACTACGGTATAAGGAGTGTATTGAAATCGAACGCTAATTAACAAGATTAAAGTTACCAGAAATCAGGTAAAAAATATATATCGCTTTATCAAGAAATATCGTATATTTCTTGGGGTGAGAAAAATGACCTACGTAATTCACAGCAGAACAAAGTCCTCACATTTTCGTTTTCTCTGATGAATGGAGAACAATGGTTCAGCTGATCCACAGGTAACAGGTACAAACCATTTAACACGTTTTTACCGATCCGTTGTATATACGGATCATTTCCTATATGTAAACCTGATGGTTAGATTAACCGTAAAAAGTACATCAGTTATACAAATTCCTGAGGACTGCTATCACAAGGTATGTGCAGTATAGAAAGGGAAGTGAATCGCGACCTTTATCTGCTTTCATTAGTAGTGCGAACAATGACTGTTTGTGGATATCAACTTGAAACTTAAGTAAAGATTTCCATAATTTCGATTGTATCAAAATACTAAGCTTGTTTGCAAGATATTATGCAGAAAAAAAATATATTGACTTGGACTAATGTGTTTGGCTCTACACAGCAGTGTATATGTTTAATTGTCCTTATGTATTCAAATACTTTCCGGGGAGCTTTAAATGATTATACGAATCTGAAATTAAAGAGTTAAATTTCAATTAGACATATAAATGTTGTTTCATGACTACACAGCATTACTTAAAGTATGTATATGACAAAAGATTACTGCAACAGTTCTCTTTGAAATGATAAATATCATGCAATGTTTCTAAAAAATTAAAATGACAGTTAACACCGCTGATCTAGCAACTGCCGTTGGAATGTTACAACTAAAACTGGCTGATCCAGCGACCATCACTGGAAAGGTACAACTGACATTGGCTGATCCAGCGACTACCACTGGAAAGGTACAACTATCACTGACTGATCCAGCGACCATCACTGGAAAGGTACAACTAACACTGACTGATCCAGTGACTACCACTGGAAAGGTACAACTATCACTGACTGATCCAGCGACTACCACTGGAAAGGTACAACTATCACTTACTGATCCAGCGACCACCACTGGAAAGGTACAACTGGCATTGGCTGATCCAGCGACAACCACTGGAAAGGTACAACTGACACTGACTGATCCAGCGACCACCACTGGAAAGGTACAACTGGCATTGGCTGATCCAGCGACCGTCACTGGAAGGTTACAACTGACACTGACTGATCCAGCGACCACCACTGGAAAGGTACAACTGACACCGACTGATCCAGCGACCCATTTGAAAGGTAAAACTAACACTTACTGATCCAGTGACTATCACTGGAAAGGTACAACTGACATTGGCTGATCTAGCGACCCATTGGAAAGGTACAACTGACATTGACTGATCCAGTGACTATCACTGGAAAGGTACAACTGACATTGACTGATCCAGTGACTATCACTGGAAAGGTACAACTGACATTGACTGATCCAGTGACTATCACTGGAAAGGTACAACTGACATTGGCTGATCCAGCGACTACCACTGGAAAAATATGATAATGAACACATACAGACCATATTGCACATGTGAGTTCCCTAGTTCTGTAAATCCCTTAGATTTCGCAAAAACATCATTTTGCGAGCACTGACCTAGAAATGACTGTAAATTCGCGAATGATGAGCTATTAGAGTCAAGGTTACAGGAAGACTCCTTTAATCGGTAACCGATTGGTTGACCGCCATCTGGAGTTATTTTTGTAAAAATAATTGTGAAAAAAGATCCAATGCGAAATTTAAGAGATTTACAGAATGGTTTAATAAATACGTGTGTATATCAGTAAATAATTAACACAGAAATGCAAACAAAAATCAAAGTAATAGTCTGACTTCCGTAATATAAAAATGACATTTTAATTAAGGAATTCGCGGATACAATATATCTGCTTAACATGGTTCCAAGGATTGTAAAAAGTCACAGGATATTAGCACCTTTCAAGACAAATTCAGAGTTAGACATAGTAGAGTTATAATTGTTAAACTGAATCAGACATTCGAAGGTATTGACATAAGTACATGTACATGTATTACATTGAAAGTAGTCATTATTTCATAGTTACATTAAACGTTCGTTTGAACAATCTTTGGTGGTTTGTTTAAACTTAAAATTAAAACCAATAAGCTGACAATTCAATACAAGATCAGTGACTAGGCAAGAACCATGCTACCAGACGGATATCTTAGTAGACCAAAAATCGTAATGATATCGTCGATATTGAGCTCACAAACGTACATCTATTTTTAAATGAGATCCAGAATATGTAAAATGTTAATTTAGAGTTCTATTTTTACAGCTCTCTTTATCATACTATATATGTATTAAGTTCGTCCATTGAAGCCTATGAAGGCAGAGATGCCTTGCGGAAAGGTTTCATTGATTTAAATAAAATAAACATACATGTAGATATTACTAAAATGAGTACATAATCAAACATATTCTCATCCACTCACAATTGCATTCATTCAGTGTTTCTGCATGCACAAATATGTTTAATTTTATCATTTGCCTTGAATATCATCACAGTAATTGCATTCATACTCACATAAATTCAGATAATCGAATAATCTTGCAACAGCTAATTATGCATCACGGGAAAAAAGCATTTGAATATAAAACATGATATTGATGCCAAGTTACAGGTGAAGAAAAGTCTATACAACTTGTGAAACATATATATATATATTTGCTGATAGTGGACTCTGTCTAAACCGAAATCTGATGAATCCGGAACTTTGTCTAAACCGGTCGAATACATTTGTCCCGAAATTGTCTTTCTCTGTAGTTGTTAAACTCTGACTAATCCAGTCTCTGTCTATTCTCTGTTCTTCTTAACGCTAGTAAACTTCTTTCTGTCCAGTGTACATACCGTACAAATACCTCTGCGGGAAAATTAGCAATTGGCCATGCAATGAAGACACAGTCAGCCGAAACACCTGAACTACATTTACAGATGATGCTGGTTGTTGATTAAAATGTTTTACGTAATCATGTCAGTCACAATTACAAACTCTACGATCCGGCCTGATCATGTAGTCCTGCTAGAGTCCGGTTTAGACAACTCTACGATCCGGCCTGATCATGCAGTCCTGACGGAGTCCGGTTTAGACAACTCTACGATCCGGCCTGATTATGTAGTCCTGCTAGAGTCCGGTTTAGACAGTGTCCGCTGTATATATGATCTTAAATGAGTTTTCACTTCATATGAGATTTTATGAAACATTTCATAGTAGATCATATTTTAGCGAGCCTTGGAAATACATTTTTTGTATGCGTATACAAGCAAAGCGCCAGCCCATGCTGATTATTTCCAATGGTAATCTAACAAATGATGCACACAAATATGATCGTCTTATATGCACTATAGTAAACTTTATCCAATCACCAGGAGGGACACGAAAAAAGTAATAAAATTCACAATTTTGGTAAAGCATCCTATGATCCTTCCATCTATGAGGAGTATTTGATTTACACCCTATTAGGGTCCTGGGTAGAAGACTTTTGAATAATTACTAAATGTATCAATATCTGCGTAATGCAATTCTCAGAATAACGGATCACAATAAAACCTTAACAACACAGAAAAATATATATAAAATAAAGAAAGTGACTTGCACAAATCAGCATTCTAACTCACTTTCTATCAATATCTAGCATACACAATTGTTGATTGTCAGTGATACAAACGCCTAAAATTTCCCCACGTTTTATCAAACGCCTTTAATTGGTCCTTGTTTGATCAAATATCAGGTCTGGTTTATCCTTGACAGGGATATTCAGACGATATACTGATAGAAAGCAGTCTTGATTCTTGTTCACACTACCAGGTATAGAAGGCGATCTTGGTTGTTATTCGCAATGCCAGAAAATAGAAGGTAATCTTGGGTGTTATTCACACTACCAGAGATTGAAGGCGATCTTGGTTGTTATTCCCAATGGCAGGTATAGAAAGTGATCTTGGTTGTTATTCGCAATGCTAGGTATAGAAGGCGATTTCTTGGTTGTTATTCGCAATGCTAGGTATAGAAGGCGATTTTGAGTGTTATAAGTCCTGTTAAACCCCTAGGATCCCTGATACAGTTGCTCAGACGACACACTGCCACAGATGAAAGGCTATCTTCGGTGTTAACAGTCCGGTTAAGAGAGCAGACAGTAGGTTGACACTGTGGTTATCCAGGACCTCCGATCCGCTGATAAATTCGATGTTTGGTCCAGGGTGCTCCACTATGCAGTTTTTCTCTCGGTCGAATCCTGGAGTAAAATGTTACAGATTAAGAAATCTAAGATTAGTTCCATTATTTAGGAGAGAAGCTTTACTGCTTTATAACTGAAAATGTGTTATGAGTAATTTACATCAGAATGAAAAACTATTCTCTGCATCTTTTATTTAAAAACAGAAGAAACCTTCCAGATTTCAAACACCAAACTACATTTTCAAACACCAAACTACATTTTCAAACACCAAACTACATTTCTGTTTGTCTGAAAAAATGTAAACGTCAAGATTCAGTGAACACAGTAAACAACATATTCATGTAGAAAGAGGACCGAAGAAAGTCAGTTGAATTAACTTACGTCAACAGATGGTAAACACTTCATTGACGTATCATAGTTAATTCATTAAGGATTTCAGCAAACAAACATCAAACCATGGGTTTTCTTCTTAATATTCTACAAACATGCAATCTAGTCTTGGTTTTAACTACACTAATGCGATTTGATAAACATGTTTTTTCTCGGTAAACATGTATGATGAAATAAACATCACCTGACGAAATATATCAATCACCCCTGTCGTTATTTACCTCCATATAGAAATACTAGTTGTTTTTCAGTTAGTTAACAATAAAAAACATCTGAAACAATTCACTCACATTTCAATTAAATATACCGTTTTAAAAATTAGATAAACATAGGAAAATTATGGACTGTTCTTTAAACTGAAGTCGGTAAACAAACATCACCAGTTTTCATACCCTACTAGTTAATGAAATAAATAATTAAATTACAATCAATTTCTGTTCATTTCTCTCTCTCTAAACTAACAAATTAGACTACTTGATGCGTGTTGGAGGCCTTTAAATCTAACGAAGCCTAAGCTACTTAGGCCTAAATAGAGTCAATTAAAATGGTATTGTACATTTACCATTGTCACCAGAACCACACTTACGTGACAAGAAAAATCTCAATTAGGCGAGTTACGTAAATGGACCTCTATTAGGTGTATCTGTTGGGTCAGATCTTATCCTGACAGCGATTGGTTCCCTATCACCCAAGGGCTATTATCTCTGACAGAATTGGTATAATATTCAACAATACAGGCGGATCGACTCTCTTTGATCCCGAAAACAAATTGGCGACACTGAAGCTTGACTGTGTACATGGACACAATGGTTCACCGCAGATCAATCATGTTAAATAATCATTTATCAATACACTTGCTTCACGAATAACAACTTAACACGATCGGCATTGCCCCGTCAGTCGTCGGGATAAACCCAAGGTTCCTCCTGCATGATGTATTCAAACAGACATCATTTACCTGTCCACATATAGGACTAATATAGTTCAAATTTGAGCAAATTACGAGATATAAACGACAGTACATGATACTTGATAAAGGTGTCCATTTCAATGACAATAGGCTGTATGGACCCCACCCACGTCCTTACATCTGATCAGTACCAGTACGAGCGAGCCACGCCATTGGTGCCGGGCTACTCGCGGACCTGGTCAGATTTCTACTCCGCATCTAAGGTGTGGCTACACTTATCATTTCTACATGACAACATCAATATAATTTTGAAATGAAATTTGAAATAAATCTTAAATTGATACCAACATCAGCGAGATACGAGTTCTATTTTGTCTGTGGTAAAGATACTATCAACCAACACCGCCCTTCTCTACAGATTGTGTTGATAGGGAAGTCAGAATTTTGTGGACAGAAATTAATTTGGAATGATAAATATTCAGTATTATTATCCAGAAATATAATAGTATAGCAGGATAATCAGCAATTGAGGAAATTACACAAACTTCGTCAAGATAAATGGCTAATTATCAAGTCACCGTCTAACATACACAGAGTTAATATCACCGTAGTCGATGACAGTTCTCTATAATTGTTTGGTACGAAATTGTCAATAACGACATTTCCTTGATTAGAACCAATTTCTGTGCAACAAACACGACATGAATTATCAATAGAACTTACTCCATTAATCGGAAACAGGTCAACATGATTGTTGTTTAATCTGATTGCGATCTCTAATTGGCCTTTGTTAATAGGAGACATCCATCTACCTACTGTATATATGCTGTGTAGTTATTAAATTTCGCGCGATAATATTTCGCGGTTGTCCCAGTCGGAAATTGTTCGCGGGTATTACATTTTGGGCAACGACTGGTTAACATTCTGCACTGACCATTTCCATACTTTCGCTGGGTATTTATTTTCGCACTATATACAAAGGCCGTAAATATTACCGACAGTCATAAAAAACTCAGGAGACCTTTGGTACGAAAGTATTACAGAACGTGCTCCATTATCAATTTTATTTATCTAGTCAACAAAACCACTGTTAATGTACGTTTTACCTTTCTCGGATTTGAAAAATGTTTTGACAATTGTGTTTATCAAAGATTTAATTCAAATCAGTTTCATTTTTATCTTTATCTTTTTATCAACAATAAATGGTTTAAAGTCGTACAGATGTACATTGTTTATGTTATTTAGATAAAGAAATGTAGAAAATGAGAAATACGTTTAGAAAGAGTAAAATCGAAATATAACATAGCAAATATGGAAATGAAATCAATTTGTCCCTGGTAGTACATGGCTGAATTTCAGAAATTTATTTTATCGATATCCCAGCCCTGGCCTCTGACTAATGATCCTTGTGGTCCTAGCCCTGGCCACTGACCAATGATTCTTGTGGTCCCAGCCCGGACTACTGACCAAAGATTCTTGTTGTCCTAGCCCTGACTACTGACCAATGGATAGCCCTGACTACTGACCAATGATTCTTGTGGTCCTAGCCCTGACTAATGACCAATGATTCTTGTGGTCCCAGCCCTGACTACTGACCAATGGATAGCCCTGACTACTGACCAATGATTCTTGTTGTCCCAACCCTGATTACTGACCAATGATTCTTGTGGTCCCAGCCCTGACTACTGACCAATGATTCTTGTGGTCCTAGCCCTGACTACTGACCAATGGATCCTTGTGGTCCTAGCCCTGACTACTGACCAATGATCCTTGTGGTCCTAGCCCTGACTACTGACCAATGATCCTTGTGGTCCTAGCCCTGACTACTGACCAATGATTCTTGTGATCCTAGCCCTGACTACTGACCAATGATTCATGTGGTCCTAGCCCTGACTACTGACCAATGGATCCTTGTGGTCCTAGCCCTGACTACTGACCAATGATCCTTGTGGTCCTAGCCCTGACTACTACTGACAAATGATTTTTGTGGTCCTAGCCCTGACTACTGACCAATGAGCATTTTGGTCCTAGCCCTGACTACTGACCAATGATTCTTGTGGTCCTAGCCCTGACTACTGACCAATGAGCATTTTGGTCCTAGCCCTGACTACTGACCAATGATTCTTGTGGTCCTAGCCCTGACTACTGACCAATGATTCTTGTGGTCCTAGCCCTGACTACTGACCAATGATTCTTGTGGTCCTAGCCCTGACTACTGACCAATGATTCTTGTGATCCTAGCCCTGACTACTGACCAATGATTCTTGTGGTCCTAGCCCTGACTACTGACCAATGATTCTTGTGATCCTAGCCCAAACTACTGACTAATGATTCTTGTGGCAATGTAGGGGTTTTACCTTTCCGAGGACTTTCTACACAATCATTTTTTTTTTTGTTTGTTTGTTTATTTTTTCTGGAGGGGTTGGGGGAAGGGGGTTGTACCCCTCATTTTCACATTTTTATTTTCTGGACGATTTGATTAAGCGAAAAATTTCAGCAGCAGGTTTTTCAAAATGTGAAAAGAAAAGGAAAACAAATTTAGAATCAATGAAGGATGTTTTCATAAATATACATTTTATCAAATATTATGATCACATTTTGTGAAACAAGATGTTCATTTTGTACAACATCACTGTACAGTGTAGCATTGCTTGCTATTCTATAAGGCAAATCATTGTACTACTCTACTCCACCCTTTCATGCTCCTTGGTAGAATGTCCACATCTTGCATTGCCTTTCGTCTTTATTTAATTATTCTATTTATCTATTAATTCTATTTATCTATTTTATTCTTATCTTTTTATTTCATTTCTGTTGTTTTAAACATTTTAATTCACATTTTCTGATCAAGAATTTTACAACATTTTGTATATTGCCATAGAATTATACAATTGTATGGGTGTATCACATTTTTACCTTAAAGGGGGGGCCCGAGACTATAAAAGGAAATGGGCAGAGCTTATTTCAAAATATTTCACTTTTTCAGCAGGTTTCAGCTCAGAGACAATGTTTTTTTGTATACAGTAGACATCAATAATTTATTATGCTGAAAATTATTTCTCTCCAGAATTTCTAAATAGAAGTCAGTCACATAACAATATGCCAGTTCTCTCTTCACAACACACATGTATCTCACACACACAAGACGTCATCGTTAAATGACCTTAGCTGTTAATGGGACGTTAATACTAAACCAAACCTATCCTCTCAATCACCTTGTTTGTCTAGGATAGAGAGAGTGAATATCTTCAATCCTCTCCATCACCTTGTTTTTCTAGGAACAGATAGAGAGAATGAATGTCTTCAATCCTCTCCATCACCTTGTTTTTCTAGGAACAGATAGAGAGAATGAATGTCTTCTATTGATAAATATTGACCTTTAACGACAGACAAACTTCCTGAAAAACGAAGCTGTCAATCAACTTCACACTTAAATTAGAACTACACATCGATCTGACAATAAAACACAGAACAGTAGCGGGAGTTAAACAGAAAATAAAACAACACTGATTCCAATAATTTGATAACACGTGATCTGTGGTGTTAAACAAGTGTTGTATGGGAATCAAGTGCCTATCAATAACGGTCCCCCAGCCATAAAACCACGCACTTGTTAGGGCCACCATCAAGTGTGAGTCATATTCCTCTCAGTATCTGACAGGTTATTCAAAATCTATCATCAGTTCAGCAAACTATGATCTCACAAACGTAGGTTTTTGCACCACAAATAAACAGTTTGTGTCTTTCACAAATTACGCCTGAAAATATTTCATGTGAGGAACTATCCCTAAAGTGGAACAGAATGACAGCACAGCAGTCTCACGAGATCGAGATCGTGTATTATAACTTTATCACAAATTCCGATTTTTTTTTAAACAAGAGATCTTAATTGAATATGAATACATCAGGATTAACAGTATGTTGTCAGACATCTGTCAATCATATTTCTAAAATGTTAATGACTTCAAATGATTACTTAAAGCATGTACCTCTGTGTATGTGATATAACCATCATTTTTTTTCATTTTCATTAATAAGATAATTGATTATATTACTTGTGTAAACCGTTCTACAATCCTACACGACATTGTTGTCTACTAATTTTGTGCCATGACATCTTTTTTATTGTGTTATTTTATATTTAACAATTGTAATTCTTTATTCTCTTTGTAAAATTTTCTTATAGCAGGATATTAATATATTGTAGAATAACAACATGGAGAAACGAAGGATGGCAATTTTATGACATGTGACCTGACCAGGCCTCGAACTCAAGATCTACGGCACCTAATCGCCTAGCCAGAAATACCCACACCATCCACCACTATAACAAATCCACATTTTATACAAATCTAAAGCTTAAGTCTTCAGATCCATCTGGTACTTCTCAAGAAATAGTGATAACGTGGACTGTTTAGGGATGGACAAGGAACGACAGACTATGGTAAACCAAAACGAATCAGTCTGTTTGAATAGCTCACTATCTGATGATGATGGGCTAAAATATTTACATAAGGTACTAAGATATAAATACAACCATGACCGGTCAGTGTGGTAATATACCCAATAAACATCTATAAACTATCTGTCTACATCACTTAGATTGACGTATGACATTAAGATAACTGCAAGGAAGCAAAAAATACATCATATATATATATCAATATTTTCAAAGGATTGTCTTACATGAGTTCTGAAATAAAGCTCTCAAGAATGAGTCAATGGTGGAGTCTTTCTTACCAGAGTAATGAATGGCTCTCAAGAATGAGTCAATGGTGTAAACTATCTTACCTGAGTAATGAATAGCTCTCAAGAATGAGTCAATGATGTAAACTATCTTACCTGAGTAATGAATAGCTCTCAAGAATGAGTCAATGGTGTAAACTAGCTATCTTACCTGAGTAATGGATAGCTCTCAAGTATGAGTCAGTGGTGTAAAATATCTTACCTGAGTAATGAATAGCTCTCAAGTATGAGTCAATGATGTAAAATATCTTACCTGAGTAATGAATGGCTCTCAATTATGAGTCAATGATGTAAAATATCTTACCTGAGTAATGAATAGCTCTCAAGAATGAGTCAATGGTGTAAAATATCTTACCTGAGTAATGAATAGCTCTCAAGAATGAGTCAATGGTGTAAACTATCTTACCTGAGTAATGGATAGCTCTCAAGTATGAGTCAGTGGTGTAAAATATCTTACCTGAGTAATGAATAACTCTCAAGCATGAGTCAATGATGTAAAATATCTTACCAGAGTAATGAATGGCTCTCAAGTATGAGTCAGTGGTGTAAAATATCTTACCTGAGTAATGAATAGCTTTCAAGTATGAGTCAATGATGTAAAATATCTTACCTGAGTAATGAATGGCTCTCAATTATGAGTCAATGGTGTAAACTATCTTACCTGAGTAATGAATAGCTCTCAAGTATGAGTCAATGGTATACGATATCTTACCTGAGTAATGAATAGCTTTCAAGTATGAGTCAATGATGTAAAATATCTTACCTGAGTAATGAATGGCTCTCAATTATGAGTCAATGGTATACGATATCTTACCTGAGTAATGAATAGCTCTCAAGAATGAGTCAATGGTGTAAACTATCTTACCTGAGTAATGAATGGCTCTCAGGTATGAGTCAATGGTATACGATATCTTACCTGAGTAATGAATAGCTTTCAAGTATGAGTCAATGATGTAAAATATCTTACCTGAGTAATGAATAGCTCTCAAGTATGAGTCAATGGTATACGATATCTTACCTGAGTAATGAATAGCTCTCAAGAATGAGTCAATGGTGTAAACTATCTTACCTGAGTAATGAATGGCTCTCAGGTATGAGTCAATGGTATACGATATCTTACCTGAGTAATGAATAGCTCTCAAGAATGAGTCAATGGTATACAATATCTTACCTGAGTAATGAATAGCTCTCAAGTATGAGTCAATGGTGTAAACTATCTTACCTGAGTAATGAATAGCTCTCAAGAATGAGTCAATGGTGTAAACTATCTTACCTGAGTAATGAATAGCTCTCAAGTATGAGTCAATGATGTAAAATATCTTACCTGAGTAATGAATAGCTCTCAAGAATGAGTCAATGGTATACGATATCTTACCTGAGTAATGAATAGCTCTCAAGTATGAGTCAATGGTGGAGTCTTTCTTACCTGAACACTAAATAAAGTTCCTAAGTATGGGTCAACGGTGGAGTCTTTCTTACCTGAATACTGGAATAAAGTTCCTAAGTATGGGTCAATGGTGGAGTCTTTCTAAGTATGAGTCTATGGTGGAGTCTTTCTAAGTTTGAGTCAATGGTGGAGTCTTTCTAAGTATGAGTCGACGGTGGAGTCTTTCTAAGTATGAGTCAATGGTGGAGTCTTTCTAAGTATGAGTCAATGGTGGAGTCTTTCTAAGTATGAGTCAATGGTGGAGTCTTTCTAAGTATGAGTCGACGGTGGAGTCTTTCTAAGTACGAGTCAATGGTGGAGTCTTTCTAAGTATGAGTCAACGGTGGAGTCTTTCTAAGTATGAGTCAATGGTTGAGTCTTTCTAAGTATGAGTCAATGGTGGAGTCTTTCTAAGTACGAGTCAATGGTGGAGTCTTTCTAAGTATGAGTCAATGGTGGAGTCTCTCTAAGTATGAGTCAATGGTGGAGTCTTTCTAAGTACAAGTCAATGGTGGAGTCTTTCTAAGTATGAGTCAATAGTGGAGTCTTTCTAAGTATGAGTCGACGGTGGAGTCTTTCTAAGTATGAGTCGACGGTGGAGTCTTTCTAAGTACGAGTCAATGGTGGAGTCTTTCTAAGTACGAGTCTATGGTTGAGTCTTTCTAAGTACGAGTCAATGGTGGAGTCTTTCTAAGTATGAGTCAATGGCGGAGTCTTTCTAAGTATGAGTCAATAGTGGAGTCTTTCTAAGTATGAGTCAACGGTGGAGTCTTTCTAAGTATGAGTTGACGGTGGAGTCTTTCTAAGTATGAGTCAATGGTGGAGTCTTTCTAAGTATGAGTCAATGGTGGAGTCTTTCTAAGTATGAGTCAATGGTGGAGTCTCTCTAAGTATGAGTCGATGGTGGAGTCTTTCTAAGTATGAGTCAATGGTGGAGTCTTTCTAAGTATGAGTCAATGGTGGAGTCTTTCTAAGTATGAGTCAACGGTGGAGTCTTTCTAAGTATGAGTCGACGGTGGAGTCTTTCTAAGTACGAGTCAATGGTGGAGACTTTCTAAGTATGAGTCGACGGTGGAGTCTTTCTAAGTATGAGTCGATGGTGGAGTCTTTCTAAGTATGAGTCGATGGTGGAGTCTTTCTAAGTACGAGTCGATGGTGGAGTCTTTCTAAGTATGAGTCAATGGTGGAGTCTTTCTAAGTATGAGTCGATGGTGGAGTCTTTCTAAGTATGAGTCAATGGTGGAGTCTCTCTAAGTATGAGTTGACGGTGGAGTCTTTCTAAGTATGAGTCAATGGTGGAGTCTTTCTAAGTATGAGTCAATGGTGGAGTCTTTCTAAGTATGAGTCAATAGTGGAGTCTTTCTAAGTATGAGTCAACGGTGGAGTCTTTCTAAGTATGAGTTGACGGTGGAGTCTTTCTAAGTATGAGTCAATGGTGGAGTCTTTCTAAGTATGAGTCAACGGTGGAGTCTTTCTAAGTATGAGTTGACGGTGGAGTCTTTCTAAGTATGAGTCAATAGTGGAGTCTTTCTAAGTATGAGTCAACGGTGGAGTCTTTCTAAGTATGAGTTGACGGTGGAGTCTTTCTAAGTATGAGTCAATGGTGGAGTCTTTCTAAGTATGAGTCAACGGTGGAGTCTTTCTAAGTATGAGTCGACGGTGGAGTCTTTCTAAGTACGAGTCAATGGTGGAGACTTTCTAAGTATGAGTCGACGGTTGAGTCTTTCTAAGTATGAGTCAACGGTGGAGTCTTTCTAAGTATGAGTCGATGGTGGAGTCTTTCTAAGTATGAGTCGATGGTGGAGTCTTTCTAAGTACGAGTCGATGGTGGAGTCTTTCTAAGTATGAGTCAATGGTGGAGTCTTTCTAAGTATGAGTCGATGGTGGAGTCTTTCTAAGTATGAGTCAATGGTGGAGTCTCTCTAAGTATGAGTTGACGGTGGAGTCTTTCTAAGTATGAGTCAATGGTGGAGTCTTTCTAAGTATGAGTCAATGGTGGAGTCTTTCTAAGTATGAGTCAATGGTGGAGTCTTTCTAAGTATGAGTCAATGGTGGAGTCTTTCTAAGTATGAGTCAACGGTGGAGTCTTTCTAAGTATGAGTCGACGGTTGAGTCTTTCTAAGTATGAGTCAACGGTGGAGTCTTTCTAAGTATGAGTCGATGGTGGAGTCTTTCTAAGTACGAGTCGATGGTGGAGTCTTTCTAAGTATGAGTCAATGGTGGAGTCTTTCTTACCTGAACACTAAATAAAGTTCCTAAGTATGAGTTGACGGTGGAGTCTTTCTAAGTATGAGTCAATGGTGGAGTCTTTCTAAGTATGAGTCAATGGTGTAAGTATGAGTCAATGGTGGAGTCTTTCTAAGTATGAGTCAATGGTGGAGTCTTTCTAAGTATGAGTCAATGGTGGAGTCTTTCTAAGTATGAGTCAATGGTGTAAGTATGAGTCAACGGTGGAGTCTTTCTAAGTATGAGTCTATGGTGGAGTCTTTCTAAGTATGAGTCGACGGTGGAGTCTTTCTAAGTATGAGTCAATGGTGGAGTCTTTCTAAGTATGAGTCAATGGTGGAGTCTTTCTAAGTATGAGTCAATGGTGGAGTCTTTCTAAGTATGAGTCAATGGTGGAGTCTTTCTAAGTATGAGTTGATGGTGGAGTCTTTCTTACCTGAACACTAAATAAAGTTCCTAAGTATGAGTTGACGGTGGAGTCTTTCTAAGTATGAGTCAATGGTGGAGTCTTTCTAAGTATGAGTCAATGGTGTAAGTATGAGTCAATGGTGGAGTCTTTCTAAGTATGAGTCAATGGCGGAGTCTTTCTAAGTATGAGTCAATGGCGGAGTCTTTCTAAGTATGAGTCGACGGTTGAGTCTTTCTTAGTATGAGTCAACGGTGGAGTCTTTCTAAGTATGAGTCGACGGTGGAGTCTTTCTAAGTATGAGTCGACGGTTGAGTCTTTCTAAGTATGAGTCAATAGTGGAGTCTTTCTAAGTATGAGTCAATGGTGGAGTCTTTCTAAGTATGAGTCAACGGTGGAGTCTTTCTAAGTATGAGTCAATGGTGGAGTCTTTCTAAGTATGAGTCAATGGTGGAGTCTTTCTAAGTATGAGTCGACGGTGGAGTCTTTCTAAGTATGAGTCGACGGTGGAGTCTTTCTAAGTATGAGTCGACGGTTGAGTCTTTCTAAGTATGAGTCGACGGTGGAGTCTTTCTAAGTATGAGTCGACGGTTGAGTCTTTCTAAGTATGAGTCAATGGTGGAGTCTTTCTAAGTATGAGTCGACGGTGGAGTCTTTCTAAGTATGAGTCAATGGTGGAGTCTTTCTAAGTATGAGTCGATGGTGGAGTCTTTCTAAGTATGAGTCGACGGTGGAGTCTTTCTAAGTATGAGTCAATGGTGGAGTCTTTCTAAGTATGAGTCAATGGTAGAGTCTTTCTAAGTATGAGTTGACGGTGGAGACTTTCTAAGTATGAGTCGATGGTGGAGTCTTTCTAAGTATGAGTCAATGGTGGAGACTTTCTAAGTATGAGTCAACGGTGGAGTCTTTCTAAGTATGAGTCAACGGTGGAGTCTTTCTAAGTATGAGTCAATGGTGGAGTCTTTCTAAGTATGAGTCAATGGTGGAGTCTTTCTAAGTATGAGTCAATGGTGGAGTCTCTCTAAGTATGAGTCAATGGTGGAGTCTTTCTAAGTATGAGTCGACGGTGGAGTCTTTCTAAGTATGAGTCGACGGTGGAGTCTTTCTAAGTATGAGTCAATGGTGGAGTCTTTCTAAGTATGAGTCGACGGTGGAGTCTTTCTAAGTATGAGTCAATGGTGGAGTCTTTCTAAGTATGAGTCAATGGTGGAGTCTTTCTAAGTATGAGTCAATGGTGGAGTCTTTCTAAGTATGAGTCGATGGTGGAGTCTTTCTAAGTATGAGTCAATGGTGGAGACTTTCTAAGTATGAGTCGATGGTGGAGTCTTTCTAAGTATGAGTCAATGGTGGAGACTTTCTAAGTATGAGTCAACGGTGGAGTCTTTCTAAGTATGAGTCAACGGTGGAGTCTTTCTAAGTATGAGTCAATGGTGGAGTCTTTCTAAGTATGAGTCAATGGTGGAGTCTTTCTAAGTATGAGTCAATGGTGGAGTCTCTCTAAGTATGAGTCAATGGTGGAGTCTTTCTAAGTATGAGTCGACGGTGGAGTCTTTCTAAGTATGAGTCGACGGTGGAGTCTTTCTAAGTATGAGTCAATGGTGGAGTCTCTCTAAGTATGAGTCAATGGTGGAGTCTCTCTAAGTATGAGTCTATGGTGGAGTCTTTCTAAGTATGAGTCGACGGTGGAGTCTTTCTAAGTATGAGTCGACGGTGGAGTCTTTCTAAGTATGAGTTGACGGTGGAGTCTTTCTAAGTATGAGTCAATGGTGGAGTCTTTCTAAGTATGAGTTGACGGTGGAGTCTTTCTAAGTATGAGTCAATGGTGGAGTCTTTCTAAGTATGAGTCAATGGTGGAGTCTTTCTAAGTATGAGTTGACGGTGGAGTCTTTCTAAGTATGAGTCAATGGTGGAGTCTTTCTAAGTATGAGTCGACGGTTGAGTCTTTCTAAGTATGAGTCAACGGTGGAGTCTTTCTAAGTATGAGTCAATGGTGGAGTCTTTCTAAGTATGAGTCAATGGTGGAGTCTTTCTAAGTATGAGTCAATGGTGGAGTCTTTCTAAGTATGAGTCAATGGTGGAGTCTTTCTAAGTATGAGTCTATGGTGGAGTCTTTCTAAGTATGAGTTGACGGTGGAGTCTTTCTAAGTATGAGTCGACGGTGGAGTCTTTCTAAGTATGAGTCAATGGTGGAGTCTTTCTAAGTATGAGTCGACGGTGGAGTCTTTCTAAGTATGAGTCAATGGTGGAGTCTTTCTAAGTATGAGTCGATAGTGGAGTCTTTCTAAGTATGAGTCAACGGTGGAGTCTTTCTAAGTTTGAGTCAATGGTGGAGTCTTTCTAAGTATGAGTCGATGGTGGAGTCTTTCTAAGTATGGGTCAATGGTGGAGTCTTTCTAAGTATGAGTCAACGGTGGAGTCTTTCTAAGTATGAGTCTATGGTGGAGTCTTTCTAAGTATGAGTCAATGGTGGAGTCTTTCTAAGTATGAGTCGACGGTGGAGACTTTCTAAGTACAAGTCAATGGTGGAGTCTTTCTAAGTATGGGTCAATGGTGGAGTCTTTCTAAGTATGAGTCAATGGCGGAGTCTTTCTTACCTGAATACTGGAATAAAGCTCCTAAATATGAGTCTATGGTGGAGCCGAGCAGACCTGCCAGTGTAGCCGTTGGGATGATCAACCATTGGGCTGGGCTTTTTTGTAGCTGAAAGTCACTGGTACACATTAACAGGGTCAGGTAATATGCCACGCCCACAAACGTCCCTCCCATTCCACTGCTCAGTGTCCCGATAAACGTAATTCCTCCATTTGTACCTACAGAATAGATTGATATAATTTTACGAAAACAAAATGGGTAAACTTGATAAAACTATGAACAAGGACAAGTTTAAATCTGGCTGTGAAAAATAACCTTTTTCTGTTTACATATCTTTATGTAGCAAAAACAATCTAGTCTTTGGTTAAACAAAGACGGAAGAATATATTGGCAGATTGTTTTAATTAGCACATCTATTCTCTTAATTTAAAAAAAAAAGAGTGAGTCTGTAGGGGCATGTGCGTTAATTAGGTTGAATACGGTAGTGTTTGTTATCATCTAACTGAACAACAACAGATGATATAGGTAGCATATTACTATAGGTAATGACTGATGTACAAGTTAATTAATACAGCATCCGTTTTGCACTTTAGAAAGAAACAATTTGTCCCTGGTGAATTTGACCCCTATCCTTGAACTATGGTCATTTGTGATGACACCTGATTTAATTCAAATTGCTGGATTCCTTACATTACAAAAAGCTACAAATTAAGAGAAAGAAAATTGACCTTGACCTTTGATCCTTTACTACCATATCTCAAAACAAACTGGACCACAAAAATAAAGTTCCATCAAAAACATGTACCATGTTATACTATATAACTCATTACAAACCTGAAAACCTTTGATTTCTCAACTTTAAACATGACCTTGACCTTTGATCCTGTGCTTACACATTACAACACTTCATATCTCAAAACTTAACTGGTTTCCAAACTTTAAAGATGACCTTGACATTAAGAATTTAAGACTTCTAAGGGGCTCTAAGGTCATACAAAAGGTCATCCAGACAAGGACACCAACTAACGGCTGAGCTATATAGATCAAGCCTTCGAACAGACACTATGGTGGTTATAGGGTCTTACTACAGTTGGAAGGAACCTACATGTAATGAGCATGTGTACAGAAACAGGAAGTTACAGTGTGTATGTCTAGGCGACTTTGGTTTAACTACCGATTCACTTTGGTCGAACCACGGCACAATGAATAGACAATACTGTCCCGTGCCTCACTATTTAGAAGCACGGCAGTCGTTGGTTGTTGTTTATCCGCATGTGTAATCAAATTAGATGGAACAGCCAGACTATAGTAAATAGTTGATGATCGACCTTACCAATAGAGAGTTAAACTTTTACCTATACTGATAGGTGTATAGTGTATAGAGTTAAATATTTACCTATACTGATAGGAGTATAGTGTATAGAGTTAAACATTTACCTACACTGATAGGAGTATAGTGTATAGAGTTAAATATTTACCTATACTGATAGGAGTATAGTGTATAGAGTAAAACATTTACCTATACTGATAGGAGTATAGTGTATAGAGAGTTAAACATTTACCTATACTGATAGGAGTATAGTGTATAGAGTTAAACATTTACCTATACTGATAGGAGTATAGTGTATAGAGAGTTAAACATTTACCTATACTGATAGGAGTATATAATGTATAGAGTTAAACATTTACCTATACTGATAGGAGTATAGTGTATTATAGAGTTAAACATTTACATATACTGACAGGAGTATAGTTTATAGAGTTAAACATTTACCTATACTGATAGGAGTATAGTGTATAGAGTAAAACATTTACCTATACTGATAGGAGTATAGTGTATAGAGAGTTAAACATTTACCTATACTGATAGGAGTATAGAGTTAAACATTTACCTATACTGATAGCAGTATAGTGTATAGAGTTAAACATTTACATGTACTGATAGGAGTATAGTGTATAGAGTTAAACATTTACCTATACTGATAGCAGTATAGTGTATAGAGTTAAACATTTACATATACTGATAGGAGTATAGTGTATAGAGAGTTAAACATTTACCTATACTGATAGGAGTATAGTGTATAGAGTTAATCATTTACCTATACTGATAGGAGTATAGTGTATAGAGTTAAATATTTACCTATACTGATAGGAGTATAGAGTTAAACATTTACCTATACTGATAGGAGTATAGTGTAATAGAGTTGAACATTTACCTATACTGATAGGAGTATAGTGTATAGAGTTAAACATTTACCTATACTGATAGGAGTATAGTGTATAGAGTTAAACAATTACCTATACTGATAGGAGTATAGAGTTAAACATTTACCTATACTGATAGGAGTATAGTGTATAGAGTTAAACATTTACCTATACTGATAGGAGTATAGTGTATAGAGAGTTAAACATTTACCTATACTGATAGGAGTATAGTGTATAGAGTTAAACATTTACCTATACTGATAGGAGTATAGTGTATAGAGAGTTAAACATTTACCTATACTGATAGGAGTATAGTGTATAGAGTTAAACATTTACCTATACTGATAGGAGTATAGAGTATAGAGTTAAACATTTACCTATACTGATAGGAGTATAGTGTATAGAGTTAAACAATTACCGATACTGATAGGAGTATAGAGTAAAACATTTACCTATTCTGATAGGAGTATAGTGTATAGAGTTAAACAATTACCGATACTGATAGGAGTATAGGGTATAGAGTTAAACATTTACCTATACTGATAGGAGTATATAATGTATAGAGTTAAACATTTACCTATACTGATAGGAGTATAGAGTAAAACATTTACCTATACTGATAGGAGTATAGGAGTATAGAGTTAAACATTTACCTATACTGATAGGAGTATAGAGTTAAACATTTACCTATACTGATAGGAGTATAGTGTATAGAGTTATATATTGACCTATACTGATAGGAGTATAGTGTATAGAGTTAAATATTGACCTATACTGATAGGAGTATAGTGTATAGAGTTAAATATTGACCTATACTGATAGGAGTATAGTGTATAGAGTTAAACATTTACCTATACTGATAGCAGTATAGAGTTGAACATTTACCTATACTGATAGGAGTATAGTGTATAGAGTTAAACACTGACCTATACTGATAGGAGTATAGTGTATAGAGTTAAACATTTACCTATACTGATAGGAGTATAGAGTATAGAGAGTTAAACATTTACCTATACTGATAGGAGTATAGAGTTAAACATTTACCTATACTGATAGCAGTATAGTGTATAGAGTTAAACATTTACATGTACTGATAGGAGTATAGTGTATAGAGTTAAACATTTACATATACTGATAGGAGTATAGTGTATAGAGAGTTAAACATTTACCTATACTGATAGGAGTATAGTGTATAGAGTTAATCATTTACCTATACTGATAGGAGTATAGTGTATAGAGTTAAATATTTACCTATACTGATAGGAGTATAGAGTTAAACATTTACCTATACTGATAGGAGTATAGTGTAATAGAGTTGAACATTTACCTATACTGATAGGAGTATAGTGTATAGAGTTAAACATTTACCTATACTGATAGGAGTATAGTGTATAGAGTTAAACAATTACCTATACTGATAGGAGTATAGAGTTAAACATTTACCTATACTGATAGGAGTATAGTGTATAGAGTTAAACATTTACCTATACTGATAGGAGTATAGTGTATAGAGAGTTAAACATTTACCTATACTGATAGGAGTATAGTGTATAGAGTTAAACATTTACCTATACTGATAGGAGTATAGTGTATAGAGAGTTAAACATTTACCTATACTGATAGGAGTATAGTGTATAGAGTTAAACATTTACCTATACTGATAGGAGTATAGAGTATAGAGTTAAACATTTACCTATACTGATAGGAGTATATAATGTATAGAGTTAAACATTTACCTATACTGATAGGAGTATAGTGTATAGAGAGTTAAACATTTACCTATACTGATAGGAGTATAGTGTATAGAGTTAAACAATTACCGATACTGATAGGAGTATAGAGTAAAACATTTACCTATTCTGATAGGAGTATAGTGTATAGAGTTAAACAATTACCGATACTGATAGGAGTATAGTGTATAGAGTTAAACATTTACCTATACTGATAGGAGTATATAATGTATAGAGTAAAACATTTACCTATACTGATAGGAGTATAGGAGTATAGAGTTAAACATTTACCTATACTGATAGGAGTATAGAGTTAAACATTTACCTATACTGATAGGAGTATAGTGTATAGAGTTATATATTGACCTATACTGATAGGAGTATAGTGTATAGAGTTAAATATTGACCTATACTGATAGGAGTATAGTGTATAGAGTTAAATATTGACCTATACTGATAGGAGTATAGTGTATAGAGTTAAACATTTACCTATACTGATAGCAGTATAGAGTTGAACATTTACCTATACTGATAGGAGTATAGTGTATAGAGTTAAACACTGACCTATACTGATAGGAGTATAGTGTATAGAGTTAAACATTTACCTATACTGATAGGAGTATAGAGTTGAACATTTACCTATACTGATAGGAGTATAGTGTATAGAGTTAAACCTTTAACTATACTGATAGAAGTATAGTGTATAGAGTTAAACATTTACCTATACTGATAGGAGTATAGTGTATAGAGAGTTAAACATTTACCTATACTGATAGGAGTATAGTGTATAGAGTTAAACATTTACCTATACTGATAGGAGTATAGAGTTAAACATTTACCTATACTGATAGGAGTATAGAGTTAAACATTTACCTATACTGATAGCAGTATAGAGTTGAACATTTACCTATACTGATAGGAGTATAGTGTATAGAGTTAAACATTTACCTATACTGATAGGAGTATAGTGTATAGAGAGTTAAACATTTACCTATACTGATAGGAGTATAGTGTATAGAGAGTTAAACATTGACCTATACTGATAGGAGTATAGAGTTAAACATTTACCTATACTGATAGGAGTATAGTGTATTGAGTAAAACATTTACCTATACTGATAGGAGTATAGTGTATAGAGAGTTAACATTTACCTATACTGATAGGAGTATAGTGTATAGAGTTAAACATTGACCTATACTGATAGGAGTATAGTGTATAGAGAGTTAAACATTTACCTATACTGATTGGAGTATAGTGTATAGAGTTAAACATTTACCTATACTGATAGGAGTATAGTGTATAGAGTTAAACAATTACTTATACTGATAGGAGTATAGTGTATAGAGTTAAACATTTACCTATACTGATAGGAGTATAGTGTATAGAGAGTTAAACATTTACCTATACTGATTGGAGTATAGTGTATAGAGTTAAACCTTTTACCTATACTGATAGGAGTATAGTGTATAGAGTTAAACAATTACCTATACTGATAGGAGTATAGTGTATAGAGTTAAACATTTACCTGTACTGATAGGAGTATAGTGTATAGAGTAAAACATTTACCTATACTGATAGAAGTATAGTGTATAGAGTTAAACATTTACCTATACTGATAGGAGTATAGTGTATAAAGAGTTAAACATTTACCTATACTGATAGGAGTATAGTGTATAGAGTTAAACATTTACCTATACTGATAGGAGTATAGTGTATAGAGTAAAACATTTACCTATACTGATAGGAGTATAGTGTATAGAGTTAAACATTTACCTATACTGATAGGAGTATAGTGTATAGAGTTAAACATTTACCTATACTGATAGGAGTATAGTGTATAGAGTTAAACCTTTTACCTATACTGATATGAGTATAGTGTACAGAGTTAAACATTTACCTATACTGATAGGAGTATAGTGTATAGAGAGTTAAACATTTACCTATACTGATAGGTGTATAGTGTATAGAGTTAAACATTTACCTATACTGATAGGAGTATAGTGTATAGAGTTAAACATTTACCTATACTGATAGGAGTATAGTGTATAGAGTTAAACATTTACCTGTACTGATAGGAGTATAGTGTATAGAGTAAAACATTTACCTATACTGATAGGAGTATAGTTTATAGAGTTAAACATTTACCTATACTGATAGGAGTATAGTGTATAGAGTAAAACATTTACCTATACTGATAGGAGTATAGTGTATAGAGAGTTAAACATTTACCTATACTGATAGGAGTATAGAGTTAAACATTTACCTATACTGATAGAAGTATAGTGTATAGAGTTAAACATTTACCTATACTGATAGGAGTATAGTGTATAGAGTTAAACATTTACCTATACTGATAGCAGTATAGTGTATAGAGTTAAACATTTACATATACTGATAGGAGTATAGTGTATAGAGAGTTAAACATTTACCTATACTGATAGGAGTATAGTGTATAGAGTTAATCATTTACCTATACTGATAGGAGTATAGTGTATAGAGTTAAATATTTACCTATACTGATAGGAGTATAGAGTTAAACATTTACCTATACTGATAGGAGTATAGTGTCATAGAGTTGAACATTTACCTATACTGATAGGAGTATAGTGTATAGAGTTAAACATTTACCTATACTGATAGGAGTATAGTGTATAGAGTTAAACAATTACCTATACTGATAGGAGTATAGAGTTAAACATTTACCTATACTGATAGGAGTATAGTGTATAGAGTTAAACATTTACCTATACTGATAGGAGTATAGTGTATAGAGAGTTAAACATTTACCTATACTGATAGGAGTATAGTGTATAGAGTTAAACATTTACCTATACTGATAGGAGTATAGTGTATAGAGAGTTAAACATTTACCTATACTGATAGGAGTATAGTGTATAGAGTTAAACATTTACCTATACTGAAAGGAGTATAGAGTATAGAGTTAAACATTTACCTATACTGATAGGAGTATAGTGTATAGAGTTAAACAATTACCGATACTGATAGGAGTATAGAGTAAAACATTTACCTATTCTGATAGGAGTATAGTGTATAGAGTTAAACAATTACCGATACTGATAGGAGTATAGTGTATAGAGTTAAACATTTACCTATACTGATAGGAGTATAGTGTATAGAGTTAAACATTTACCTATACTGATTGGAGTATAGTGTATAGAGTAAAACATTTACCTATACTGATAGCAGTACAGTGTATAGAGTTAAACATTTACCTATACTGATAGGAGTATAGTGTATAGAGTAAAACATTTACCTATACTGATAGCAGTATAGTGTATAGAGTTAAACATTTACCTATACTGATAGGAGTATAGTGTATAGAGTTAAACATTTACCTATACTGATAGGAGTATAGGAGTATAGAGTTAAACATTTACCTATACTGATAGGAGTATAGTGTATAGAGTTAAACATTTACCTATACTGATAGGAGTATAGTGTATAGAGTTAAACATTTACCTATACTGATAGGAGTATAGTGTATAGAGAGTTAAACATTTACCTATACTGATAGGAGTATAGAGTTAAACATTTACCTATACTGATAGGAGTATGGTGTATAGAGAGTTAAACATTTTCCTATACTGATAGGAGTATAGTGTATAGAGTTAAACATTTACCTATACTGATAGGAGTATAGGAGTATAGAGTTGAACATTTACCTATACTGATAGGAGTATAGTGTATAGAGTTAAACATTTACCTATACTGATAGGAGTATAGTGTATAGAGAGTTAAACATTTACCTATACTGATAGGAGTATAGTGTATTATAGAGCTAAACATTTACCTATACTGATAGGAGTATAGTGTATTAAGAGTTAAACATTTACCTATACTGATAGGAGTATAGAGTTAAACATTTACCTATACCAATAGGAGTATAGTGTACAGAGTTAAACATTTACCTATACTGATAGGAGTATAGTGTATAGAGTTAAACATTTACCTATACTGATAGGAGTATAGTGTATAGAGTTAAACATGTACCTATACTGATAGGAGTATAGTGTATAGAGTTAAACATTTACCTATACTGATAGGAGTATAGTGTATTATAGAGTTAAACATTTACCTATACTGATAGGAGTATAGTGTATAGAGTTAAACATTTACCTATACTGATAGGAGTATAGTGTATAGAGTTAAACATTTACCTATACTGATAGGAGTATAGGAGTATAGAGTTAAACATTTACATATACTGATTGGAGTATAGCGTATAGAGAGTTGAACATTTACCTATACTGATAGTATAGAGTTAAACATTTACCTATACTGATAGGAGTATAGTGTATAGAGAGCTAAACATTTACCTATACTGATAGGAGTATAGGAGTATAGAGTTAAACATTTACCTATACTGATAGGAGTATAGTGTATAGAGTAAAACATTTACCTATACTGATAGGAGTATAGTGTATAGAGTTAAACATTTACCTATACTGATTGGAGTATAGTGTATAGAGTAAAACATTTACCTATACTGATAGGAGTATAGTGTATAGAGAGTTAAACATTTACCTATACTGATAGGAGTATAGAGTTAAACATTTACCTATACTGATAGGAGTATAGTGTATAGAGAGTTAAACATTTTCCTATACTGATAGGAGTATAGTGTATAGAGTTAAACATTTACCTATACTGATAGGAGTATAGGAGTATAGAGTTGAACATTTACCTATACTGATAGGAGTATAGTGTATAGAGTTAAACATTTACCTATACTGATAGGAGTATAGTGTATAGAGAGTTAAACATTTACCTATACTGATAGGAGTATAGTGTATTATAGAGCTAAACATTTACCTATACTGATAGGAGTATAGTGTATTAAGAGTTAAACATTTACCTATACTGATAGGAGTATAGAGTTAAACATTTACCTATACCAATAGGAGTATAGTGTACAGAGTTAAACATTTACCTATACTGATAGGAGTATAGTGTATAGAGTTAAACATTTACCTATACTGATAGGAGTATAGTGTATAGAGTTAAACATGTACCTATACTGATAGGAGTATAGTGTATAGAGTTAAACATTTACCTATACTGATAGGAGTATAGTGTATTATAGAGTTAAACATTTACCTATACTGATAGGAGTATAGTGTATAGAGTTAAACATTTACCTATACTGATAGGAGTATAGTGTATAGAGTTAAACATTTACCTATACTGATAGGAGTATAGGAGTATAGAGTTAAACATTTACATATACTGATTGGAGTATAGCGTATAGAGAGTTGAACATTTACCTATACTGATAGTATAGAGTTAAACATTTACCTATACTGATAGGAGTATAGTGTATAGAGAGCTAAACATTTACCTATACTGATAGGAGTATAGGAGTATAGAGTTAAACATTTACCTATACTGATAGGAGTATAGTGTATAGAGTAAAACATTTACCTATACTGATAGGAGTATAGTGTATAGAGTTAAACATTTACCTATACTGATTGGAGTATAGTGTATAGAGTAAAACATTTACCTATACTGATAGGAGTATAGTGTATAGAGTAAAACATTTACCTATACTGATAGGAGTATAGTGTATAGAGTTAAACATTTACCTATACTGATAGGAGTATAGTGTATAGAGTTAAACATTTACCTATACTGATAGGAGTATAGAGTTAAACATTTACCTATACTGAGGGTCTGACCTTCAACTTCCTTATTGTACTTACTCGGAGCATGATATACCAAATGAAAAGCGATAAAATGCCTAATCAACACAAAGCGAGACAATTATTCGAACCCAGGACCACTTTCTGTCAGACAAGCGTACCACCCGTCTGGCGTGAGGCCCAGAGATAGACTGTATAGACACTCTACAGAAGCTAGCTGTACCTTAGATTAAAAGTCAGACTAGATTTACACTTTAACAAAACACCTGTACACTTCTCCTCACCTGGACGGCCAGAAACATTCCTTCTCATCCACCTAAACATGTGTTGCTACAATCACAGTCAAAGTAAACAGCATACATACATATGAGTTAAAAACTAACTGTAGTTGTGAAGGTTATTGAGAATAAAGAAAAATCTACATTCCTTCAAGTTGATTCATTATACTGAAAAAAAAACTGGAAATAATACTACATAGCCTTCAAAATTACCTTCTACAAAGTAATTTGTTTTTGCTGCATGACGTGTGTGCTCAAAATTAATCAACTCATACATCTAGAATTCATAAATTGTTTAAATTATACAGTTTTTGAAAATGAATGAATTTCATTAGTTTTATCAGTCCATGAAATCAGGGTCCAAAAAAAAATTAAAAAAAAAAAGAAAATTTGGCTTCACAAAAATATGTGATTTACAAAATGAAGTCAAATATATGTGAGTTTAAAGTAAACATGTAACTTAATCAATGGTGCGCGAGAAAGATGACATCTCGACACATACAGCACTAGGAATGACTGAATGTTTTTAACAAATGACCTTGACCTTGAGTAATCATACTATCTGTTAATTTATGATATCTAATGAAATTTAACTGATGACAAATGGACAAACAGAGTAGAATTGATGACAGATTGATGGACACACAGAGTAGAATTGATGACAGATTGATGGACACACAGAGTAGAATTGATGACAGATTGATGGACACACAGAGTAGAATTGATGACAGATTGATGGACACACAGAGTAGAATTGATGAGAGATTGATGGACACACAATAGAATTGATGAGAGATTGATGGACACACAGAGTAGACATGATGAGAGATTGATGGACACACAGAGTAGAATTGATGAGAGGTTGATGGACACACAGAGTAGAATTGATGAGAGATTGATGGACACACAGAGTAGACATGATGACAGATTGATGGACACACAGAGTAGACATGATGACAGATTGATGGACACACAGAGTAGACATGATGACAGATTGATGGACACACAATAGAATTGATGAGAGATTGATGGACACACAGAGTAGACATGATGAGAGATTGATGGACACACAGAGTAGAATTGATGAGAGGTTGATGGACACACAGAGTAGAATTGATGAGAGATTGATGGACACACAGAGTAGAATTGATGAGAGATTGATGGGCACACAGAGTAGACATGATGAGAGGTTGATGGACACACAGAGTAGAATTGATGAGAGATTGATGGGCACACAGAGTAGAACTGATGACGGATTGATGGACACACAGAGTAGAATTGATGAGAGGTTGATGGACACACAGAGTAGAATTGATGAGAGATTGATGGACACACAGAGTAGAACTGATGACGGATTGATGGACACACAGAGTAGAATTGATGAGAGGTTGATGGACACACAGAGTAGAATTGATGAGAGATTGATGGACACACAGAGTAGAATTGATGAGAGATTGATGGACACACAGAGTAGAATTGATGAGAGATTGATGGACACACAGAGTAGAACTGATGACGGATTGATGGACACACAGAGTAGAATTGATGAGAGGTTGATGGACACACAGAGTAGAATTGATGAGAGATTGATGGACACACAGAGTAGAATTGATGAGAGATTGATGGGCACACAGAGTAGACATGATGAGAGGTTGATGGGCACACAGAGTAGAATTGATGAGAGATTGATGGACACACAGAGTAGAATTGATGAGATATTGATGGACACACAGAGTAGAACTGATGAGAGATTGATGGACACACAGAGTAGAATTGATGAGAGGTTGATGGACACACAGAGTAGAATTGATGAGAGATTGATGGGCACACAGAGTAGAATTGATGAGAGATTGATGGACACACAGAGTAGAATTGGTGAGAGATTGATGGACACACAGAGTAGAATTGATGACGGATTGATGGACACACAGAGTAGAATTGGTGAGAGATTGATGGACACACAGAGTAGAATTGATGACGGATTGATGGACACACAGAGTAGAATTGGTGAGAGATTGATGGACACTCAGAGTAGAATTGATGAGAGATTGATGGGCACACAGAGTAGAATTGATGAGAGATTGATGGACACACAGAGTAGAATTGATGACAGATTGATGGACACACAGAGTAGAATTGATGAGAGATTGGTGGACACACAGAGTAGACATGATGAGAGATTGATGGACACACAGAGTAGAATTGATGACAGATTGATGGACACACAGAGAGTAGACATGATGAGAGATTGATGGACACACAGAGTAGAACTGATGAGAGATTGATGGACAAACAGAGTAGAATTGATGACAGATTGATGGACACACAGAGTAGAATTGATGACAGATTGATGGACACACAGAGTAGAACTGATGACAGATTGATGGACACACAGAGTAGACATGATGAGAGATTGATGGACACACAGAGTAGACATGATGACAGATTGATGGACACACAGAGTAGAATTGATGAGAGATTGATGGACACACAGAGTAGAATTGATGACAGATTGATGGACACACAGAGTAGAATTGATGAGAGATTGATGGACACACAGTTTAGAATTGATGAGAGATTGATGGACACACAGAGTAGAATTGATGAGAGATTGATGGACACACAGAATAGAATTGATGAGAGATTGATGGACACAGTAGAATTGATGACAGATTGATGGACACACAGAGTAGAATTGATGAGAGATTGATGGACACACAGAGTAGAATTGATGAAAGATTGATGGACACACAAAGTAGACATGATGACAGATTGATGGACACACAGAGTAGAATTGATGAGAGATTGATGGACACACAGAGTAGAATTGGTGAGAGATTGATGGACACACATAGTAGAATTGATGAGAGATTGATGGACACACAAAGTAGACATGATGAGAGATTGATGGACACACAGAGTAGAATTGATGAGAGATTGATGGACACACAGAGTAGAATTGATGAGAGATTGATGGACACAGAGTAGAATTGATGAGAGATTGATGGACAAACACAATAGAATTGATGACAGATTGATGGACACACAGAGTAGAATTGATGAGAGATTGATGGACACACAGAGTAGAATTGACGAGATTGATGGACACAGAGTAGAATTGATGAGAGATTGATGGACACACAGAGTAGAATTGACGAGATTGATGGACACACAGAATAGAATTGATGAGAGATTGATGGACACACAGAGTAGAATTGATGAGAGATTGATGGACAAACAGAGTAGAATTGATGAGAGATTGATGGACACACAGAGTAGACATGATGAGAGATTGATGGGCACACAGAGTAGAATTGACGAGAGATTGATGGACAAACAGAGTAGAATTGATGAGAGATTGATGGACACACAGAGTAGACATGATGAGATTGATGGACACACAGAGTAGAATTGATGAGAGATTGATGGACACACAGAGTAGAATTGATGAGAGATTGATGGACAAACAGAGTAGAATTGATGAGAGATTGATGGACACACAGAGTAGAACTGATGAGAGAGTGATGGACACACAGAGTAGATATGATGAGAGATTGATGGACACACAGAGTAGAACTGATGACAGATTGATGGACACACAGAGTAGAATTGATGAGAGATTGATGGACACATAATAGAATTGATGAGAGATTGATGGACACACAGAGTAGAATTGATGAGAGATTGATGGACACAGACTAGACACGATCTCAGTCAGGGGACAGAACCCTAAGCCTTCCTCACATGGGCGAATGTTCAACTGACATAAAGGCCAAATGTGAGGGAGTGTCAATGAGGGAAACATCAGAAGAAGAAAGTTGCTAGATTTTAATGTTTTCTTACTTTTAATCATAAATTTTTAATTCTTTTTAATTTTCAATTGTTTTTCTCCTGTATTTTTGTTATATTTGTTTTTATTGTTATTGATTTTTTTTAATCCGATTACAGTATTTATATCTTAATGAATAATTACTATTCATTTATTTTCCTTAAACATTTATTTATTCATTTGTTTTATTTTTAATACGTTTTTTTCACAATTGTGTTAACTATCCGATGTATATTCCCGTAAATATTTTAATACCACTTAAAGAATCAAAATGACACAGGCACTTGTCATGTGATGTAGTGCGACAGGTAGCCAGCATTCCAACACCAGGTGGAGGTACAGGATTAGTACACATCCCAGACAAGGCAAGGCTCACCTCTAGGTCAACAGAAACATCCCACTTAGGTCTAAAGTGGAACTGTGCACACGATATGTCAATTTGTACATTTTTGTGTTTCAAATCAATAGAAACATATGGTTTATTTGACTACTCGGGTATTTGATCATTCTAAAATGAAGAGGTATTGATCAATTAAATTTTGTTTAATTTGGTGTTTGTATAAGTGTAGTGTCTGACACTGTTATGATATATTGTATTTTCTCCACTACACATTTTTATGATTGAAGACATTGTATGAAGTGAGCACCTGAAAATACCCTGTCGACTGTTAATATGACTACCCCTTCAAATGTTATACATGTATATACAATAGTTATAAGCACATCAGATTCAAGATGTGAAACTTGAACCTTGACCTCTGTTTGTGACCTTGACCTTAAAAAGAATTTCCCTAAAATACTCTTTGGCACATGTAAAAGGAAATACTATCATCTTCAGGAACACTTTCCAAAATATTTTGCTCCTACATAATCACTAATAATTCTGTTTTTTGTTTTTTTGTTGTTTTTTTTATCAAAGTGTTTTATATTAAACACATCATAGATGACTCACTCAAACAACAACAACAAGAACATCATCATCATCATCATCATCATTACAGCATTATAACTCATGTTATCTTCATTATTAAATCTGTAACTTACATTGTATAATAGACTCCATGTTAACAAATAAACCAAAACTCAAAACTTTTTTTATTGAATGAGAACGAGATGAAATTGTGTCCAGAAGCCAGGATTGTGACACATTTTAAAAATTTCTGTACATGTACCTCTAAAAATTCCCCCATAATATATTGGAGTATTGTTTCTTGCTCTTGATTGTTAAATGTACAAAGTGGAATATTTACTAACCCTAATATATTGACTGAGAAAGCAACAATTACCCTTGGACATTACTCCCTAGTGGTGTCATGGTAAAGAGTTGATGTATCTAGTAGGATACAACAATTACCCTTGGATATTGCTCCCTAGTGGTGTCATGGTAAAGAGTTGATGTATCTAGTAGGATACAACAATTACCCTTGGATATTGCTCCCTAGTGGTGTCATGGTAAAGAGTTGATGTATCTAGTAGGATACAACAATTACCCTTGGATATTGCTACCTAGTGGTGTCATGGTAAAGAGTTGGTGTATCTAGTAGGATACAACAATTACCCTTGGACATTACTCCCTAGTGGTGTCATGGTAAAGAGTTGGTGTATCTAGTAGGATACAACAATTACCCTTGGACATTACTCCCTAGTGGTGTCATGGTAAAGAGTTGGTGTATCTAGTAGGATACAACAATTACCCTTGGATATTGCTCCATAGTGGTGTCATGGTAAAGAGTTGGTGTATCTAGTAGGATACAATAGTTACCCTTGGATATTGCTCCCTAGTGGTGTCATGGTAAAGAGTTGGTGTATCTAGTAGGATACAACAATTACCCTTGGACATTACTCCCTAGTGGTGTCATGGTAAAGAGTTGATGTATCTAGTAGGATACAACAATTACCCTTGGATATTGCTCCC
The DNA here is from genome assembly GCF_902652985.1 of Pecten maximus. NCBI lineage: Eukaryota > Metazoa > Mollusca > Bivalvia > Pectinida > Pectinidae > Pecten > Pecten maximus. Next base: position 36,029,776 of record NC_047029.1, on the reverse strand, counting down.
TAGTGGTGTCATGGTAAAGAGTTGGTGTATCTAGTAGGATACAACAATTACCCTTGGACATTACTCCCTAGTGGTGTCATGGTAAAGAGTTGGTGTATCTAGTAGGATACAACAATTACCCTTGGACATTACTCCCTAGTGGTGTCATGGTAAAGAGTTGGTGTAACTTGTAGGATACAACAATTACCCTTGGATATTGCTCCCTAGTGGTGTCATGGTAAAGAGTTGGTGTATCTAGTAGGATACAACAATTACCCTTGGACATTACTCCCTAGTGGTGTCATGGTAAAGAGTTGGTGTATCTAGTAGGATACAACAATTACCCTTGGATATTGCTCCCTAGTGGTGTCATGGTAAAGAGTTGGTGTATCTAGTAGGATACAACAATTACCCTTGGATATTGCTCCCTAGTGGTGTCATGGTAAAGAGTTCGTGTATCTAGTAGGATACAACAATTACCCTTGGACATTACTCCCTAGTGGTGTCAGGGTAAAGAGTTGGTGTATCTAGTAGGATACAACAATTAATTACCCTTGGACATTACTCCCTAGTGGTGTCAGGGTAAAGAGTTGGTCTATCTAGTAGGATACAACAATTACCCTTGGACATTACTCCCTAGTGGTGTCATGGTAAAGAGTTGGTGTATCTAGTAGGATACAACAATTACCCTTGGACATTACTCCCTAGTGGTGTCATGGTAAAGAGTTGGTGTATCTAGTAGGATACAACAATTACCCTTGGATATTGCTCCCTAGTGGTGTCATGGTAAAGAGTTGGTGTATCTAGTAGGATACAACAATTACCCTTGGATATTGCTCCCTAGTGGTGTCATGGTAAAGAGTTCGTGTATCTAGTAGGATACAACAATTACCCTTGGACATTACTCCCTAGTGGTGTCAGGGTAAAGAGTTGGTGTATCTAGTAGGATACAACAATTAATTACCCTTGGACATTACTCCCTAGTGGTGTCAGGGTAAAGAGTTGGTCTATCTAGTAGGATACAACAATTACCCTTGGACATTACTCCCTAGTGGTGTCATGGTAAAGAGTTGGTGTATCTAGTAGGATACAACAATTACCCTTGGACATTACTCCCTAGTGGTGTCATGGTAAAGAGTTGGTGTAACTTGTAGGATACAACAATTAACCTTGGACATTACTCCCTAGTGGTGTCATGGTAAAGAGTTGGTGTATCTAGTAGGATACAACAATTACCCTTGGACATTACTCCCTAGTGGTGTCATGGTAAAGAGTTGGTGTAACTTGTAGGATACAACAATTAACCTTGGATATTGCTCCCTAGTGGTGTCATGGTAAAGAGTTGATGTATCTAGTAGGATACAACAATTACCCTTGGACATTACTCCCTAGTGGTGTCAGGGTAAAGAGTTGGTGTATCTAGTAGGATACAACAATTACCCTTGGACATTACTCCCTAGTGGTGTCATGGTAAAAAGTTGGTGTAACTTGTAGGATACAACAATTAACCTTGGATATTGCTCCCTAGTGGTGTCATGGTAAAGAGTTGATGTATCTAGTAGGATACAACAATTACCCTTGGACATTACTCCCTAGTGGTGTCATGGTAAAAAGTTGGTGTAACTTGTAGGATACAACAATTAACCTTGGATATTGCTCCCTACTGGTGTCATGATAAAGAGTTGATGTAACTTGTAGTATTCTGATTGTTTCCAGTTTGAAGTGTGATTGAAAGTTGAAGTAGAATGTTACTGGGCTGTCTCTGTGTTGTCTAATTGGTGTGGATGTTCAAAGAAACGGAATCTAAGTTCATGTTTAATTCCTCCACTCCATTATATTATTGTACATACATTGTAGGTAATGCACTTGCTCAAAACTTCACTTTTCAACATACATAACTAAACGCCCAGTCAGATCACATTTTATATAAGGTATTTAAAATTCATTGGAACTTCCAATAAACTACATTTTAAGAAAAAAATCAATTAAAAAGCAAAAAAACATGTGCATTGTTGGAGCGACTACCTCTGAATGTCCTACTCCCTATCAGAAAATATGACAATGAAAGGAAAATAATCATTGGCTTAATTGTTCTCTTCCATTAAATTCTGAAAGTTACAACTATCCAGCAGTAAGCCCTTCATGATTCCAAGTTTGTGTTTTGGCATGTCGGGTTTATTCCAGGATATATCCATGACATAAATGTAAATTATCAAAAGATTTAATATAAACATACATCAAACACATGAAATATGCCAGGAAGAATAGAAAATTAAATACAACATTAAGTCTGTTAGAGTTACCTCCCTTGAAAAATTTCAAAAGTTATAATTTCTTTCAGAGTGCTTTTTCTGAGCATTTCATGAAAATCCAATTCCTCAGAATGAGGAAAAATTTTGCACGCAAATCATCTTTTTATGAGTGGCATGCCACAAAAAAATATTTTAGTGCACAGAACATTTTTTGTCCACTATTTACAGGAAGGCACATCAATTTTGTCTCTGGACTGTCTCATTTTCTTATCCATTTTGTGCAATAGTTGCCAACATATTTTTGGGTTTATCAGGACTTTAAACAATTGATCATTACCATGGGTAGTTTTAAAGGGACACTTTGGGGCCCAGTGGGGGGCCCAGTTTGGGGGAGGGGGGAGCAATTAGCATTCTTTCTTTCATTAATTTCCTGTTCACTACGATTCTACTTCTGCTGAAACTTAAAATCTGATAAGATAGGAATATGCATGATAGAATGTGAATAACATAAACTGTAAAATATAAAAATATATTATTGGTTAAATATGAATATGTACAATAAAATATGAATATATATATATATGATAAAATATGAATATGTATGATAGAATATGAAAACGGTATGTTTGATAAAATAATAATTTAATATGTATGATAAAATATGAATATGTACAATAAAATATGAATATGTATGATAGAATATGAAAACGGTATGTTTGATAAAATAATAATTTAATATGTATGATAAAATATGAATATGTACAATAAAATATGAATATGTATGATAGAATATGAAAACGGTATGTTTGATAAAATAATAATTTAATATGTACAGTACGAGGAGGGTGATTTGGTACTCAAACGCTCACAGCGCGTTTGCGCCCGTCGAGCGATGGGGATTAAAACCCCGCTGCAATCCCGCCGTAATCCCGCGCAAGCGATGTCGCTGCGATCCCGCTCACGCAGCGATTCCGCTCAGACAAGGCAGCAACCCCGCTCAGCCAGCGATCCCGCTCCGGCGGGCCAGCAAACCCGCTCAGCCAGCGATCCCGCTCAGCCAGCGATCCCGCTCCGGCGGGCCAGCAAACCCGCTCAGCCAGCGATCCCGCTCCCGTAACATGGACACAAGAAATCCTGCAATCTTTTTTTTTTTTAAATATAACGATGAATAAGAAGGAACTCATATTTATTTCATCAGAAACGTTCGCAGAATGTAATGTAACGTTTACAAAATATGTTTCGTATTCACTTGCTTGAGTTGTTCTCTGCTTGTGTAAGTATCAAATCAGGAGTAATTTGGTAGCGTAAGTAATGAAGTTTATTTTAACAAAAATACATTTTATGGATCTTAAAGTATAATCATAGACAAAGGTTAAACACAAAGTTATTTTTTAAACAACATCTTGTATCTAAAAATGTTCATACGGAGAGTAGCGTAGTGCAAAATGCAAATGTACATCTGATTTTAATTAGATTGAGTATTCTGATATATTTCTAAGTTGTTTTGTCTTTTTGGTGTACATACAGTACATGTACATGTTAGCTGGATCGTATGAAAGAGGAACATGACGCAATTTGGCCTGTTTCGACCTAAAGGTGACCATTTTCAAATAAAAAGTAGTTCTCAGATTTGATATTCGCTGGTGTCAATAACATGGGGGAAGACGTAGTTGATGAAATATTTAAGTTTGGATGTCAATTATACTAACTACATGAATAATAGAAAACAAAACCATCAGTTTATGCAGCATACGGAAGATTAAGAGATCAAACCACCAACATTTATCTATTTTGCATACATATGTACATATCTACAAGTTGCGAAGCTCACAGCGATGACAACTGAGCAAAATATGAGTGCAATATATATGTTTATATCTATTTTGGTATAAGGTGATGTAGATTCGCAATAAGTCACGTGATATTTCACATGTACTCTAGTTAAGCTCTCGCTAGCGCTGTGCGCGAACAATCATTTATCTTATATATACATTTGTGCGTGGTATATCCACTTAAAGTATCGTAGTTATGTATGATATATTAAAATAAAGAAGGCAATTAGTTCTGTCAGTGAAACATTTTCTTTGATATAGGCAGGATTTGAAATGTGGTCGAATTGTACGATCGCCAGCCGTTATGTAGCCATGCCCGTCTGAGTTACCTACAAATGTATTCAATGCTCGGTAAACGTCGTAGTATGCACAATGCACGCGCAATGTACAGGGTACCGAGACAGTTTTTCGACGGCTGGCGATGGGCAGTATACACTGATACATGTAGGCTTAGTTTGTTGTTCAATCCATTCATATATATATATATATAATATTTATGTAATTCTCTGAATGAAATATTTGAAATGAACTGTGGTCATCCTTATCATTTACATAAGCTGAGACGGTAAAATGTACTGTATTGTAAACTTATTAATCTGTATATCACCCGTTTGATAGGTAACCAGTCTTGACATTTTTCATAAAATGAAAACACATTTGTTTTGAACAACCGGACCCATAACGTATGTCTCATATATACATTATACATGTACATGTACATTTGTATGTGCTTGTTGAAACAAATACATGTACATGATTTATTACGGATAATGTTGTTATTATGATTAGTATTATGTGTATATATATATGTAAATTGTATATGCATGTTTGGGTAAAATATCCAAGTTCGTCCTTATTAAAGTAATATGAAGATCAATAAATAAGTGTATCACGATATCGATCTATATAGGCTATGTCTGATGTCCAATCCTATTGACTTAACATCTCGTCAATAAGATGTGTTGAAATTAAAAATATGGATACTGAGTGTTCTATTTTCTTACGAAACCTGACATAAATAGTTACCCTGATTTTTTGTTTAAACATATTTTTATTGTAACTTATATGTATATAAGAGATTGGGCAAAAACCACCTTTCCCGACACAAGTATACATGAAAAAAAATACAGGAAGATGGCATAATATAATATTTTAATATAATATTATTTTTTAACATGTTTACAAATTGGTTTAGCGGTAGAGAGAGAGGATGGGGGGGGGGGGGTATATATAAAGATATAGTGAAAGTAATTGCTCTTATTTCAATGCACGTGTATATCTTGATATGTTGCAACCATTAAACCAATACGTACAATGTACCTATTATAAATGTATAACTTTCAACAATACAAATTACGTACCTAATTTAAATCTGAAATATATATATGATTTAAGAATGATTAATACAATTATCATCGCATACGGATTTAACGGGTTTTACTTCCGCTATTACGGCCTCAAAAGGAAAACGGCAGGTGCCTCCTTATTCTAAAAGACCTAAATGTAAGAGGTGAGATACAGGTAGACTAGTAAACATGGAGCATAGGCTAAATCCTTATGTAACAACATTCTGCCCGCAGGTAAAAAAAAAGCCGTAGGGGTCCGATGGGGTCACTGCGATACAGGTATACTCGCTATTGTAATCAAAATCTGTGATTGGCAGATGTTAACAGCAGGTGAAAACATTTCTATAACGGTAACTACACTGTACACGACCGGTATTTGTCCTGTGTATAGAGGATTTATCTATATCACATTGATTAACTCCAATCATGATTTGTAAATGACGCGATTTTAACCACGTGGTCTCCATACACACAGTTTTATTTGGATACTATAACACATGGAAATGTGTTACATGAGGAACATTAGCATTGTATCACACGTACATATACATGAATAAACAATCCAGTTACAAAAACATAATATTCATAGGATTATATTACATACACGTAATCAAAGAAGAAATTTTTTTAGAAAAAAAAAGACAAACCATTTAGAACTTCCGTTTATAATTATGACCTTAAACAGACCTTTAGTTTAGTTTTATTTGGATTTGAGCGGTAATAATTTAGAATATGTAATTTCTTTGCAAATTTTCAATGATTGCGTTTTTACAGGAAAACAGATAATGATACTTATCTCCTACATTCTCTGAAGACAAGGTTCATATCTTCTCCTGAAACTCTTTGTTACCTACCAGTTTCAATGGAAAATTTCAATTACATGTACGTACACTGTGTATCTAATACAATTAGAGTTAATCTAATCTCAGGCTTCATCGGACATAAAATGGACTGGTCAATAGCTCGGTGAAGGAGGAAATACTTCACATTGTTTGGGTGTTAGGTCTTGATAATAATGGTGACTTTCGCATAGTCAGTACGTATTTTTTTTTTTTTTTTTTTTACTTCCGAAATAAAAAGGACAGGAAATATTCCCATGTTGTCGTTATAATTGATTAAAATTTGTTTAAAATGTGTTTTTGTTGACGTTTTTATCACATACACATGACAGATGACACAAATGTATTGTTTTTCTCACAATAAAGAAAGAATATTGGACTACACACACAATCATTCTGTGGTCGATATAGTTTAAACTGTATTTTATTTGACAATTTCCATTTAATAGCATATATACAACATAAGATATACATACATACGTATATACTATTATGCTCGGTCTTGTAATCAAAGACCGTACTACATGTACATGTATTTCTTTGCTGGCAAAAAGAGATCGGAAAGGCAATCGATTATCCTTTACAAAAGTGTTCGATATCTCACAAAATAATTTTGTACCAGGCTGCTAAAATGGTAACAATTTTTTCAATTCTTTATAAGTCTTGCGAGTAAACATCTCATCAACATCATACGATTACAAAAAATATAATTCAAGTCAGCTCGAGTAGAGCAATGCACTTGTGACGATTTTTTTTCTGATAAGAAAGTAATTGAATGATTAGCTACTATAGTTGGGAAACTATTAGCACTGATTTCGATATCTACCGGTAATATACATGTAAGTGTATGTCCGTGATATTAGCCATGCAAGAGATGTCCCCGATGGACACATAGATAATGATAGTAATAAAAACACAATATCTTTAGGCCGTGGATTTAAAACTACGAAATGTTCAAATAATTGTAAAGTTTATGAAACTTACTACAGAAATTCAAAGATAATTTTCTCAAACGGACATGTTGCTAGCTAAATACTTCAAATTTCTTCGTAAAAATAAGTCGAGATCAAAATAACGAGCCCCTTATGTGGCCTCTCCGGGGTCATGCACAAAACGCCATCTATACAAAGGTCAGCTAAATCAGAATTGTAATAATGCTGCCGTGGACACGTGGCTCATTGTCCACTATTAAAATGGTTACAGGATTGAGCACATTTCCGTGTTCCCCATATCCCACTCGAGGTGCACAAAAATTCTGACCAAGATCCGACCGTCCTAAGTACTGTACTCTAGAAATGATGACAAAACCGCCTTTTGACCCGTCCCCATTCCGTAAGAATGAAATAAAGCTACTGCGGACACTTGGTTCATTGTCCACCATTAACCGGAATAATTACCTTTTGTTTTCCCAAAGAAGGCGGTCACCAGTTAGCAGTCACAGGATACATTTACAATGTATTGACTCAGCTCCTAACACTAAATGACGACTATATCCAATATTACTGGATTTATGACTCGTGAGTGAGTGATCTTGCACATGCATGAAAATAGTCTATTTGAACTTTAATAACTACAATATTTCCCTACAAATAGTTTTTATCAAAATGGTCTGACATCAAGTACACTGTCATATTGTACAACATTGCAGATATTATTCAACTTATAACATAGATTTCATGAGCAATACATTACACGTATGAATTTGTATCTCATAGTTGAGGTACATCATCCAATAGATACTTACGATGGACGATACAACTGAAAACATATACATGGTAATTAAAGTATAATTAATCGACACCAGGCTGTTGAAAGTCTACCGTCATTACTGATTGAGCGGGTCCTATTCAATTCCGCTCGAGCGGGTCCGCTACAATTCCGCTCGAGCGGGTCCGCTACAAGTCCGCTCGAGCGGGCCCGCTACAAGCCCGCCCGGCGAGCGGGTTCGCTACAAGTCCGCCCGCTCAAGCCCGCTACAAAACCGCTCAAGCACGCTGCGAACCCGCTCAAGCCCGCTCGAAGCCCGCTCAAATCCCGCTGCAAACCCGCGCAAATTCTGAGCGGAGGGCTGCGCGGGCCAACGCTCTGTGAGCGTTTGAGTACCAAATCACCCTCCTCGTACTGTATGATAAAATATGAATATGTACAATAAAATATGAATATGTATGATAGAATATGAAAATGGTATGTTTGATAAAATAATAATTTAATATGTATGATAAAATATGAATATGTATGATAAAATGTGAATATGTATGATAAAATATGATTATGTATCATAAAGTACTAACCTTTTGGGACTATTCGCAGTGAAGTAATCAGCCTAGGAGCTGTGTTGATACTAAAAACAGTGCCAATCTCCGAGGCAAAAGTGTCGCCACAGCTGCAGGCGAGGGCGCCCAGGACTGCCATGGAGAAAAGTGAGGAGTTGTACCAGGCCTTAAAGTCGACAATCCTCTCCGTACACCCACTGTCTAACATGTACAGTACTGCAAACTGGGCCGCGATCCCTCCGTTACATAATACTTGTATCCAGTTACGCTGACCCCCTGTAAGTACACAAGACACACACATTATACAAAAAAATGTGGTTTATGTAAACCTTCAAACTTTTTATAATAATTTTACAACAACACAAGAAAGACTATAGATGTCAGAGTAGTTTATAATAGCAATGATACAAATTCTCAACAAACATCTCTCCAGGTGGAAGGGAGATAACTCTTACTATTTATAATTCATAAATTCATGGCTATAAGGAAGTGTTTTTAATTCCTTGTCAAATGCCCTATCTTTTCTATATATAAATATATAACAAACGTCACAAATTGAACTAATGCCTATAACAAAGACACTTCTAGGTCTGCTGAGGACAGAATCAACACTCATTATTACCCATATAACATATATATATACTGGCCCTCAGGCAGTCGTCACCCCTGTGTGATGTTAGGCCCTTTCTGATGCCATGACCTGTGTGATGCCATGACCTGTGTGATGCCATGACCTGTGTGATGCCATGACCTCTGTGATGCCATGACCTGTGTGATGCCATGACCTCTGTGATGCCATGACCTGTGTGATGCCAGGGCCTGTGTGATGCAATGACCTCTGTGATGCCATGACCTCTGTGATGCCATGACCTGTGTGATGCCATGACCTTTGTGATGCCATTACCTGTGTGATGCCATGACCTCTGTGATGCCATGACCTCTGTGATGCCAGGGCCTGTGTGCATGATGACAGTGGTCTGTGTAAAGCCAGATCCTGTGTGATGCTAGGGATTGCATGCAAAACAGGGCCTGTGTGATGGGAGGACTTGTGTAATGCCAGGGTGTGTGATAGCTACATGTAGGAATGTGTTATGCCAGGGCCTGTATGACACCAGGGCCTGTGTGACAACAGGGCCTGTGTGACAACAGGGCCTGTGTGACACCAGGGCCTGTGTGACACCAGGGCCTGTATGACACCAGGGCCTGTATGACACAAAGGTCTGTATGACACCAGGGCCTGTATGACACAAAGGTCTGTATGACACCAGGGCCTGTATGACACCAGGGCCTGTGTGACACCAGGGCCTGTGTGACACCAGGGCCTGTATGACACCAGGGCCTGTATGACACAAAGACCTGTATGACACCAGGGCCTGTATGACACCAGGGCCTGTATGACAACAGGGCCTGTGTGACACCAGGGCCTGTGTGACACCAGGGCCTGTGTGACACCAGTGCCTGTGTGACACCAGGGCCTGTGTGACACCAGGGCCTGTGTGACACCAGGGCCTGTATGAAACCAAGGCCTGTATGACACCAAGGCCTGTATGACACCAGGGCCTGTATGACACCAGGGCCTGTGTGACACCAGGGCCTGTGTGACACCAGGGCCTGTATGACACCAGGACATGTATGACACCAGGGCCTGTGTGACTCCAAGACATGTATGACACCAGGGCCTGTATGACAACAGGGCCTGTGTGACACCAGGGCCTGTGTGACACCAGGGCCTGTATGACACCAGGGCCTGTATGACACCAGGGCCTGTATGACACCAGGGCCTGTATGACACCAGGGCATGTAAGACACCAGGGCCTGTGTGACACCAGGGTCTGTATGACACCAGGGCCTGTATGACACCAGGGCCTGTATGACACCAGGGTCTGTGTGACACCAGGGCCTGTATGACACCAGGGCCTGTATGACACCAGGGCCTGTATGACACCAGGGCATGTAAGACACCAGGGCCTGTGTGACACCAGGGCCTGTATGACACCAGGGCCTGTATGACACCAGGGCCTGTGTGACAACAGGGCCTGTGTGACACCAGGGCCTGTATGACACCAGGGCCTGTATGACACAAAGACCTGTATGACACCAGGACCTGTATGACACCAGGGCCTGTGTGGCAGGAGGGCTTGTGTGATGCCAGGGCCTGTATGACACCAGGGCCTGTGTGACACCAGGGCCTGTGTGACAACAGGGCCTGTGTGACACCAGGGCCTGTATGACACCAGGGCCTGTATGACACAAAGACCTGTATGACACCAGGACCTGTATGACACCAGGGCCTGTGTGGCAGGAGGGCTTGTGTGATGCCAGGGCCTGTATGACACCAGGGCCTGTGTGACAACAGGGCCCCTGTGATTCCAGGGTCTGTGTGACACCAGGGCCTGTATGACACAAAGGCCTGTATGACACCAGGGCCTGTATGACACAAAGACCTGTATGACACCAGGACCTGTATGACACCAGGGCCTGTGTGGCACCAGGGCCTGTATGACACTAGGGCCTGTGTGACACCAGGGCCTGTATGACACCAGGGCCTGTGTGACACCAGGGCCTGTGTGACACCAGGGCCTGTATGACACCAGGGCCTGTGTGACACCAGGGCCTGTATGACACCAGGGTCTGTATGACACCAGGGCCTGTGTGACACCAGGGCCTGTATGACACCAGGGCCTGTGTGACACCAGGGTATCTGTTTTGATTCCTGTATCCAGGTAATTGTCCAACACAAGTAAGTTTGACTAATTAAGAGGTTTATATGTTCCTGGTGTTCTATTGTAATAGTTATTGAACTGTTTTTATCAATAAAATGTGGAAAAAGTTATTAACAACATTCAAAATTAAAATACATCAGGTAAATAAAAATAAATGGAAAACTTTTCTGTTAAACTATGATGGCAGCTAGACACTTCACCCTTCCTGAAACATTATGGTAATCATTTTCCTATCAAAATTCATAAAGAGCCTGTAACCCATGGCGACCGTTTGTACCACAGAACTATGAGTGAGTTATGTACAACACAATGTACAGGGATCATATACATACTGTTCTTGTTATCATCATTTCAGAAATATCATTTTTGTCTCCTCATAGGAAAAAGACTTCAAAAAGTTACCCCACATAAGTTATAAAATTTCAAACTGTTCTGTACATTTTAGAGACTCTTTTGAATTACTTTTTTTAAACTAATAGTAGGAATATCCTTGGCTTATATGAAATTAGACCGCTGAAACATAGGGCATTGTGGAATCCAGAAATGAAGATCACAGATTTTGTGTGAAATGTATTGGGTAAATACACAATTGTGTACGATGTTCCCTGATAAATCAGTTGGGATTGTGATTTCATTGCATCATGCATTCAGCTAATTTTGAAATTTTGTTCATTCTAAATGAACACAAATATGTCACACTATTCAGCTTTTGTAAACCAAGTGTGATTTAACATAACCAGGGCCACTATACAAACAAATTTCTTCAGAACTAAAGTAGATCCTCTTGTGCAATATTTCCTATAATGAATTCTGATTTTTTTTCCCCAAAAATTTTGGTTACAACAAACCAATTTCCTGGTCCCTTGGACCTTGGTTATTAACATATTTTACTGCACTTCTATAGGTAGCAGTGTACAGTAAAAATGCCAAATTCTGAAAAATATGGCACATGTTTTAGATATGTAAACATTGCCAGTTAACCTTACATATAACCTCTAATAAAGTATATATATTTAAAATCTGTACAACATTTGCAATTTTAATAGAGCTCTGTAGGATAAGTAAACTGATATTTTCTGTGATTTTAAGAGCTGTGAATACCATGGTAAGAGCTTAAAAAATTCTCAAAAATTGCAAAAAATTATGATATTTGACCCAAAATGGCACAATTCTCTACACAATTTTTTTTTCTGAAACCTATTTAAAATTAAATATCTCTATCCCAAAGACAGAATTAATCTTGTTTGGACATATGTTGTAAATTAAGTTTTTCCGCTATCTTTTCTTTTCTGTGGGCTTCCATTTTTCGCTGTAGGCAAAACTAAATTTCCTGTGTAAATACACGTTCGGAAAATCCGGATATTTAAAATCCGGAACCAATTTATTAATTTTTGTTTTAATAAATGTGAAGCCTGTATGTACTTCTTCATACTGAATATACCAAATATAGTGTACATTTATTTTTTCATTTTTTATGCATATCATAATACAGGAGTTATTTGCTTAACAAAAAAATTGTACCAAGGGATTTTTCAAATTGGGAGATTTAATACTTAAAATTGTTTAATTAGTCTAACAGGATAAAGAAATAAATCTAAAAGTTAACTTGTACATATATACATGTATTTGTTTCTTTTCTTTTAGTCATACCATGCAGTAACTTTACTTAAATTTTAATGTTTATCGTTTAATTATACCTTACCTTCCTTGAAATCTTCTTCAAACTTTTTCTTGGTTGATGATTTGTACTTTGTCGCTTTTGATGCGAGTACAAAAAAAGCTAGCAAGCTGGAGAAGAAGCAGAGACTGCTGATGGTCAGGACGAAACCAACTACAAGTCCTGTAATACCAAAATACATCACAGTATACAACCACAGTAATTTATAATTTATAAACAAAATATCCTAGAAAGTTATGGGCTCCAACCACCATGATCATAATCTTTATTGTTAGATAAGTTAGATAAGTTATCATCTTCACTTGAACAAAGATAATTATATCAAAAATTCAGTTTAAAAAACATTGTCATTGAATACTATATGTCTCACATCAGATCATGGTGGGGTTGTAGAAATAACTGTCAAATTTTATGGAAAGAAAACGTTCTACTGTCAATTGAAATAGGGTCAAAAGAGGGCCCCGAGGCCCTAAAAACTAACCTGCAACTGCCCCTGTCTTGTCCAGACTGCGTTTCTTCAGCCCCCATCTCATTATCAGTATTGGAGCGATGGTGGCCACCAACCACCGCCAAGGATTAACACAATGTGTACCTGTCAATCAAAAACTTAAATTCTAATATATATAACAGCCACTCTCTCGTATACATTTGAGCTACACTTTGACCTCAGTGATGTTCATGCAGTCCAGTTCTGCACTTTTACACAAATACGATTTTGTCAGTGACATTTTATATTTGCCAATAGTCGCCTTTCACATCACTCTATGCATTCAACAGATAAGTACCTGGGTACCTCTCTCGCACGATGTTGTGGGATTTGTAGCAAAGGTGGGGGGCAACATACACTTTACCAGGTTTTTACCTTATCTACAGCAACTGCATTATGGACATATCATATTTCTTATAAAGTACATACCGTCTCAAAGGTGTCGGGACATTTTGTAAAAGTGTATCTAGATTTTACACTGTTCAATAACACAGATCTGATGGATTTTACACTGTTCAATATTACAGGTGACTATACAAACAAATATCATCACACATAACACATAAGTGGTTCACAGAAAAAAAAAACCTGTAACACATGGACCGGCTCATTAAACAAGAGGCCCATGGGCCTTAATGGTCACCTGAGTTTTGATATATTTTAGCACATTTGGCCCCCGTGACCTTGAACAAACTTGGTAGCCCTTCATCTAAGCATGTTACAGACCCAATATTAGGTCTCTGGGCCTTTTGGTTATCAAGAAGAAGTCGTTCAAAGATTTTAGCATATTTGACCCTTGTGACCTTGAATGAAGATCAAGGTCACCCATTTGAACAAACTTGGTAGCCCTTCATCCAAGCATGCTACAGGCCTAATATTAGGTCTCTGGGCCTTTTGGTTATCAAGAAGAAGTCGTTCAAAGATTTTAGCATATTTGACCCTTGCGACCTTGAATGAAGATCAAGGTCACCCATTTGAACAAACTTGGTAGCGCTTCATCCCAGCATGCTACAGGCCTAATATTAGGTCTCTGGGCCTTTTGGTTATCAAGAAGAAGTTGTTCAAAGATTTTAGCATATTTGACCCCTGTGATCTTGAATGAAGGTCAAGGTCATCCATTTGAACAAACTTGGTAGCCCTTCATCCCATCATGCTACAGACCCAATATCAGGTCTCTGGGCCTTTTGGTTATCAAGAAGAAGGCGTTCAAAGATTTTAGCATATTTGACCCCTGTGACCTTGAATGAAGATCAAGGTCACCCATTTGAACAAACTTGGTAGCCCTTCATCCCAGCATGCTACAGGCCTAATATTAGGTCTCTGGGCCTTTTGGTAAATGAGAAGAAGTCGAAAATGTAAATTGTTTGCGACGGACGATGCACGACGCACGAGGCACGATGCACGACGCCGTACGAAAGGCGATCATAATAGGTCAACCGAGACTAGTAGTGCACTACGTACACCCTAAGAGGTGATGAACAGCAAAACCCCCATACAGGTAATGAGCAGTACAAAAGGCTACCTGTGATTTTTACCTGTACTGTATATATAAGGCTATCCAGCAGTTCAAAGAGTTATTAAAAATGTTTTGGATGTTCAGTTTGATGTTATATTTCAACAGTTCTATTCTTGTTAATTATACACTGTAACTAAGTTAAGACAAATTTACTTTATAAATCCTCAAACCAGGGACATACGTCCCTGCTCTAACTAAGTTAAATTGTTACAGCCAAGTTTCATTTATCTTTCGGTACTTTATATTTTTAAATGATTAATCAGTTATATATTTCACAATTTTGTTTTCATCACATGAAATATATAATCAAACATTTGAAAACAATTATCGTATATTACTTCAACATTTTCAATTTGATACATTTAATTTTTATTGTAGTTTTAATTTCAGATTAAATTAAGCAGCATATTCATAATTTCATTTTTGATGTGATATTTTGCTTATTAAAACCTTATTCAGCCCATAATATACATTGTATGTTGTATATTCTACATGTGTATACATCCAATGCTTAGACTGATTTAACAATGATTAACATGTAAAGAAAGAGATTCTTTGAATGTACTGGTAATTAAGTGATCATAACAGTTCTACATTTCAAAAAATTAAGTTTATCAAAGGTATATATTACTTTTAATACACCTTCCATCTTCCTTTACTGAAAAAGTTGAAATTTCTGTACATGTACCAGTGTGCAGGTATCTAATACTTTGAAGATCTGACATATTGGATCTGACTCCAGGTACATGTAACACAGGGTGTCTTCCCACTCAGCCAACATATCCTATTTTAACATTGGGGGTAGGAACAATGAGTGTAGGACAAAAGCCCCCCCGGACATTAGCCCCCCCGGACATTAGCCCCTAGGACAAAAGCCCCTCCGGACGAAAGCCCCCCCGGACATTAGCCCCCCCGGACAAAAGCCCCTTCATTATAAATTTAGCTGGTATACTTTATATAAATCTGTACTTTTGAAAAACAAAAACTGTATATATACTGCTGTTTTTATCTCTGAAATTTGGAGAATAATTGTGTGGAAAATGAAGGTCCTTGGTTCAATGTCAGAGCTGCATTATATGTCTGTGGTTAAACATCATTTATTTGTTCAAACTTTATATTATTAAGTAAGCTGAAAATTTCAGGAAAGCTTATCATTTAAAACAAAATGTCTTGAAGTTTGTACAATAAATAATGATGTTTTCCCACAAACTTACTCACATTTCTGTCATATATGTTGCATACTTCAATTAATGAATACAAAAACATGGTGTAGATTTCATAGTTTTTAATTTGTTATTATTCATTAATATCACACACAGCCATATATCAAAGAAATATAATAAGTACCTAACCAAACATGTTGCTCTGTGTTGTAATCTTAATTTTAGGAATGATTAAAATCAAAGAAACAATATAAAAACAATTTATACCTGTGCAAACATAGAAATTTCACTGTTGATACACATGAAGCCATTAATGATATATTTCCTTCGAGGAGAATACAACATCAATGAAAAACCTACCAAACACCTGTGTAACAGCTTATTGTTTATGTAACAGTAAAATCAATGAAAAACCTACCAAACACCTGTGTAACAGCTTATTGTTTATGTAACAGTTCAAGTAGTTGTTTTTCGAACTGGTTGTTTACATTGCAGAAGCCACTGGTGACTGAAGTCACTTACATATATATGTAGCACTTAATATAACCACTGCTAAAACATATATTGTAATTTTAAAAAAAATGAATAAATAAAAACGTAAAAAATAAAAAAAAAAAATATAATTTTTTTTTTATGAAGGGGCTTTTGTCCACTTTTTGATTAGTGTGAAGGGGCTAATGTCCGGGGGGGCTTTTGTCCTAGGGGCTAATGTCCGGGGGGGCTAATGTCCGGGGGGGCTTTTGTCCGTACCTCAGGAACAATAGAGAACAATAGGCACTAATTACAGGTAAGTTATAGCCTGTTTTGGAGAAGTACTTGATTCTCAAGTTACCTGTGTTACCTGTATTACCTGTGCTACATGCTGTTATCAGTTTGTAGATAATGTATACTAAATGTATATGTATCACAAATACTTTTATTATATTAAAAAAATTAAAATAAAATAACTCAAATTTTCATACATTACTGAAAATAATTCATTTTTCTATATCTTTCATTGTTAAAAATTTCACACTTTATCATAATTATTATGTTTTATAAATAAAACAGAAAATACGTTTGTTCAATTTTAACCTTTACATTGAAAGGTCACATTATCAATACGTTTAAGTCAACGTTACCTGTTTCATTGTAATATATAACAGGTATATATAATGTACTTAAGAGAAAACGATTAAAAACAAAACACTTTAAATCACATTTTAATAGTTCAAGTAAAACAAATCATGTATGATAGTGAAACTGATTGAATAATAAAGCACAAATCAGTATAATCCTAGAAAGCACGGATAAAGTTCACAATATCACCAAAGTCAATTAATCATATCGGCGGTTCTCATATATGCAGTCTTCACATACGAAATTATTCACGTAATAAATAGTTCAATCTTATTATTACAAAGAAATACTAGTCTATATAATTGTCACTTCCTTTAACACGAGTATATGGTAATCATAACCCTTGCAAGTTCAAGTTGCTTTATGAAATTGAATGTTAAATTACGCTTGTATATAATGTTTAGAATACACAAGTTCAATTTCTCAAAGTATATCATAAACACTTAGGTCCCTTTATGAAATTGAATGTTAATGTTCAGGAAACAGTAAGTGTTCAGAGAAAAATAACTAATGGATCTGGTCAAATGATTGGACCAAGGTGTATACTGTTTATTGTAATTTTGAGGGAATAACAATTGGTTGTTTTTGTGTTGGTTACATACACATACTCTTGTAAACAGTTTTGACTACATATCATTAAGTTTATGCCGTTAACTCTTTATGTGATTTTAACAAAATGCACCTTTATTTTTGTTGAAACAATAATTCCATTTGTAAGAATTAGTTGCTTATTATAAGATAGTAATCATATCTAATTGAAAGGGGAAAAAGAACAAGGGAAAAAATGATTGAAAGTACACTGTATATCATTGTTACCTGTATATGGTGCATTTTTAATTATGAAAGATTTTTCCGTTATTTCATTTTTGAAGTGTTGTGTACTATCATTATTAATATAAGTAATAAATTATCAGTATATGTATTCTGTTATTAATACGTACACATGAATGTATATTTTTAAAGGTATTCTTAAACATTTTCATCACTTTTATTGTTAGTCACCTTTGAGTCCCATGTATACGTATACTGAAACAGACTATATCTACATTTTCCACAGGTAAACTCAGGTAATGTTTATATAGCAAAATCAACATGTTGGCTGAGTGGGAATGAACCTAACACAGAATGAGATAATGGCCTTAGGGAACAAATAATGTCATTTTTGTTATGAAATACTGGCAAACTTGGGGAGGAGGAGGGCAACAGTTTTAAGCTTATATAACACATACAAATTCATGTATCTGTAGCTGTACTTGTCATACAACACTTGAATTATACAACACTTGAATTAGTAATTTCATAATTTTCTTCTATAAAGCAGAGACATATATACATATGTCTCTGTATAAAGTTACCTGCTAACAAATATATTACAACACATGTGGATCATGTTTTTTTTTACAGTTCATGCTAACATGTTTTTTGCAATATTGTTTAAAAACAAAATTTTGGGATATATTTTGATCAGCATTTAAGTGTTTCCCTATTACATTAAGAAATTTGAATTATAATTGTTCTTTATCTTAAAATGTATAACTGATGGGGATTTTACCTCTTCTTGTAATTAAAGAAAATCAGCTTATAAACTATATTTATTGAATATCTTTATTGTGAAGAAAAATGTATATAAAAATAAATTATTTTTTTGGATGATTCACAAAAAAAAATTATATATATATATATATTTTTTTAAAAACATCCACAGGTAGATATTATATATGGGTAGTGTTAGTTGCTAATTACAGGTAGGTAAGGCAGAGGAGCCTGGCACAGCATGCTATAAATGGACCCCTGGGGGTAATTGGGGACTTGACAAAACTATAGCCAGGTGTTAAAACAGGCACACCTTAAGACTGATCCTCATCAGATACATATATTACAGGTAAGGTGTTATGGAATCGAGGTCCGTAAGGTGGTGGTGAGGTGGGGCTTGGGCCCTGATTTCATGGTTGAATTAACAGATATTAGTGAAGTAACATTACATTAAATTTAAAAATATTTTTGTGCGATAAAATAATAAATATTAAAATATACATACATATACAGTGTACTTGAGAAAAAAATCTACAAACAGTCATCAAGGCTAAAGGTAGAATTAATCATTTATATAAAATGTATATTAACTACATCTAAAAAGATAAATGAAAAGCATCAAAATTTTGAAATCAGGAAGATAAACCTTAATTTTACACAATAATGAAATCTTTTCAAAAAAGATAATGATAAAAAAAACAATACAAATCAATTGATAGAGTTTTAATTCCTCTTGTGCAATATATATCATAAGAACCGCAGCCAATTTTATTTTCAGTTAATTTTAGATAAAATTTCATCAACATTTAATTATACCTGGTAAAGTCAGGATGACAGAAATAAGGCAGTCAATTTACACAGGGCTGTTTATGTAACAAATACAGGTATCTAACACAGGTGTCCAGTGGCACTGTCCATTTAATACCTGTATAGGGGGATTTATGGTCACACCTGACTGGACGTAGTGCACTACTAGTTTACCTGTAGCTTAAATGTAGTGCACTACTAGTTTAAACGTAGTGCACTAGGATGTAAAGGTTAGCTTACACTCAATTATTATTCATCTGTGCTACATTGTATTTATCTGTATTCTACATTATGTACTTGACTGGTCGAACAGACGCCTGTGGTATATTAGTATAATTTGTTGTCTTTTTATTTGATTCCCCGATTGACAGCCCTCCATCTATAGAGAGTACACTCTTACCGCCATTGAAGGCCGTGTAGACCAAACTAACCAGCCAGCAGGCAATGCTAACTGGCATAGCAAACGCCAACAACATAACCAGCCACATCTTTATAGTATCTTCCGCACCACACCGGAAATAATAATCGGAAATGAAGGGAAATCCAAATTCTCCCCATAATGCATCACGAAACTCTATTAATAGCTACAGTCTCCTTAGTGGGAAATTATCTTCTCGATCGTTGCATCATCTATAGAGGTTGTCTCCCTTTACATGTTACTCTTATGCTTCGTTATCAACACTTTGTCATTCAAAATAATATCAAACCTCGTAAAGATCTATATATAAATCCACACAGAAAACGAAGTCTAGAGTATCTGGAGTTTATATATGGCAGAGGTAACTTGACAATGCAGAATTAGACAATTATTTCTATAGCAGACACGAGATTACAGGTGGTAGTCGGTAAGACAGAATTATTTCTATAAGTGACACGAGATTACAGGTGGTAGTCGGTAAGACAGAATTATCTCTATAACAGACACGAGATTACAGGTGGTAGTCGGTAAGACAGAATTATTTCTATAACAGACACGAAATAACAGGTGGTAGTCGGTAAGACAGAATTATTTCTATAACAGACACGAGATTACAGGTGGTAGTCGGTAAGACAGAATTATTTCTATAACAGACACGAGATTACAGGTGGTAGTCGGTAAGACAGAATTATTTCTATAAGAGACACGAGATTACAGGTGGTAGTCGGTAAGACAGAATTATTTCTATAACGAGACACGAGATTACAGGTGGTAGTCGGTAAGACAGAATTATTTCTATAACAGACACGAGATTACAGGTGGTAGTCGGTAAGACAGAATTATTTCTATAACAGACACGAGATTACAGGTGGTAGTCGGTAAGACAGAATTATTTCTATAACAGACACGAGATTACAGGTGGTAGTCGGTAAGACAGAATTATTTCTATAACAGACACGAGATTACAGGTGGTAGTCGGTAAGACAGAATTATTTCTATAAGAGACACGAGATTACAGGTGGTAGTCGGTAAGACAGAATTATTTCTATAACAGACACGAGATTACAGGTGGTAGTCGGTAAGACAGAATTATTTCTATAAGAGACACGAGATTACAGGTGGTAGTCGGTAAGACAGAATTATTTCTATAAGAGACACGAGATTACAGGTGGTAGTCGGTAAGACAGAATTATTTCTATAACAGACACGAGATTACAGGTGGTAGTCGGTAAGACAGAATTATTTCTATAACAGACACGAGATTACAGGTGGTAGTCGGTAAGACAGAATTATTTCTATAACAGACACGAGATTACAGGTGGTAGTCGGTAAGACAGAATTATTTCTATAACAGACACGAGATTACAGGTGGTAGTCGGTAAGACAGAATTATTTCTATAAGAGACACGAGATTACAGGTGGTAGTCGGTAAGACAGAATTATTTCTATAAGAGACACGAGATTACAGGTGGTAGTCGGTAAGACAGAATTATTTCTATAAGAGACACGAGATTACAGGTGGTAGTCGGTAAGACAGAATTATTTCTATAAGAGACACGAGATTACAGGTGGTAGTCGGTAAGACAGAATTATTTCTATAAGAGACACGAGATTACAGGTGGTAGTCGGTAAGACAGAATTATTTCTATAACAGACACGAGATTACAGGTGGTAGTCGGTAAGACAGAATTATTTCTATAACAGACACGAGATTACAGGTGGTAGTCGGTAAGACAGAATTATTTCTATAAGAGACACGAGATTACAGGTGGTAGTCGGTAAGACAGAATTATTTCTATAAGAGACACGAGATTACAGGTGGTAGTCGGTAAGACAGAATTATTTCTATAAGAGACACGAGATTACAGGTGGTAGTCGGTAAGACAGAATTATTTCTATAAGAGTCACGAGATTACAGGTGGTAGTCGGTAAGACAGAATTATTTCTATAAGAGACACGAGATTACAGGTGGTAGTCGGTAAGACAGAATTATTTCTATAACAGACACGAGATTACAGGTGGTAGTCGGTAAGACAGAATTATTTCTATAACAGACACGAGATTACAGGTGGTAGTCGGTAAGACAGAATTCGAGATTACAGGTGGTAGTCGGTAAGACAGAATTATTTCTATAACAGACACGAGATTACAGGTGGTAGTCGGTAAGACAGAATTATTTCTATAAGAGACACGAGATTACAGGTGGTAGTCGGTAAGACAGAATTATTTCTATAAGAGACACGAGATTACAGGTGGTAGTCGGTAAGACAGAATTATTTCTATAAGAGACACGAGATTACAGGTGGTAGTCGGTAAGACAGAATTATTTCTATAACAGACACGAGATTACAGGTGGTAGTCGGTAAGACAGAATTATTTCTATAACAGACACGAGATTACAGGTGGTAGTCGGTAAGACAGAATTATTTCTATAAGAGACACGAGATTACAGGTGGTAGTCGGTAAGACAGAATTATTTCTATAACAGACACGAGATTACAGGTGGTAGTCGGTAAGACAGAATTATTTCTATAACAGACACGAGATTACAGGTGGTAGTCGGTAAGACAGAATTATTTCTATAACAGACACGAGATTACAGGTGGTAGTCGGTAAGACAGAATTATTTCTATAACAGACACGAGATTACAGGTGGTAGTCGGTAAGACAGAATTATTTCTATAACAGACACGAGATTACAGGTGGTAGTCGGTAAGACAGAATTATTTCTATAACAGACACGAGATTACAGGTGGTAGTCGGTAAGACAGAATTATTTCTATAACAGACACGAGATTACAGGTGGTAGTCGGTAAGACAGAATTATTTCTATAACAGACACGAGATTACAGGTGGTAGTCGGTAAGACAGAATTATTTCTATAAGAGACACGAGATTACAGGTGGTAGTCGGTAAGACAGAATTATTTCTATAACAGACACGAGATTACAGGTGGTAGTCGGTAAGACAGAATTATTTCTATAACAGACACGAGATTACAGGTGGTAGTCGGTAAGACAGAATTATTTCTATAAGAGACACGAGATTACAGGTGGTAGTCGGTAAGACAGAATTATTTCTATAAGAGACACGAGATTACAGGTGGTAGTCGGTAAGACAGAATTATTTCTATAACAGACACGAGATTACAGGTGGTAGTCGGTAAGACAGAATTATTTCTATAAGAGACACGAGATTACAGGTGGTAGTCGGTAAGACAGAATTATTTCTATAAGAGACACGAGATTACAGGTGGTAGTCGGTAAGACAGAATTATTTCTATAAGAGACACGAGATTACAGGTGGTAGTCGGTAAGACAGAATTATTTCTATAACAGACACGAGATTACAGGTGGTAGTCGGTAAGACAGAATTATTTCTATAACAGACACGAGATTACAGGTGGTAGTCGGTAAGACAGAATTATTTCTATAAGAGACACGAGATTACAGGTGGTAGTCGGTAAGACAGAATTATTTCTATAAGAGACACGAGATTACAGGTGGTAGTCGGTAAGACAGAATTATTTCTATAACAGACACGAGATTACAGGTGGTAGTCGGTAAGACAGAATTATTTCTATAACAGACACGAGATTACAGGTGGTAGTCGGTAAGACAGAATTATTTCTATAAGAGACACGAGATTACAGGTGGTAGTCGGTAAGACAGAATTATTTCTATAACAGACACGAGATTACAGGTGGTAGTCGGTAAGACAGAATTATTTCTATAAGAGACACGAGATTACAGGTGGTAGTCGGTAAGACAGAATTATTTCTATAAGAGACACGAGATTACAGGTGGTAGTCGGTAAGACAGAATTATTTCTATAAGAGACACGAGATTACAGGTGGTAGTCGGTAAGACAGAATTATTTCTATAAGAGACACGAGATTACAGGTGGTAGTCGGTAAGACAGAATTATTTCTATAAGAGACACGAGATTACAGGTGGTAGTCGGTAAGACAGAATTATTTCTATAACAGACACGAGATTACAGGTGGTAGTCGGTAAGACAGAATTATTTCTATAACAGACACGAGATTACAGGTGGTAGTCGGTAAGACAGAATTATTTCTATAACAGACACGAGATTACAGGTGGTAGTCGGTAAGACAGAATTATTTCTATAAGAGACACGAGATTACAGGTGGTAGTCGGTAAGACAGAATTATTTCTATAAGAGACACGAGATTACAGGTGGTAGTCGGTAAGACAGAATTATTTCTATAAGAGACACGAGATTACAGGTGGTAGTCGGTAAGACAGAATTATTTCTATAAGAGACACGAGATTACAGGTGGTAGTCGGTAAGACAGAATTATTTCTATAAGAGACACGAGATTACAGGTGGTAGTCGGTAAGACAGAATTATTTCTATAAGAGACACGAGATTACAGGTGGTAGTCGGTAAGACAGAATTATTTCTATAACAGACACGAGATTACAGGTGGTAGTCGGTAAGACAGAATTATTTCTATAAGAGACACGAGATTACAGGTGGTAGTCGGTAAGACAGAATTATTTCTATAACAGACACGAGATTACAGGTGGTAGTCGGTAAGACAGAATTATTTCTATAACAGACACGAGATTACAGGTGGTAGTCGGTAAGACAGAATTATTTCTATAACAGACACGAGATTACAGGTGGTAGTCGGTAAGACAGAATTATTTCTATAACAGACACGAGATTACAGGTGGTAGTCGGTAAGACAGAATTATTTCTATTACAGACACGAGATTACAGGTGGTAGTCGGTAAGACAGAATTATTTCTATTACAGACACGAGATTACAGGTGGTAGTCGGTAAGACAGAATTATTTCTATAACAGACACGAGATTACAGGTGGTAGTCGGTAAGACAGAATTATTTCTATAACAGACACGAGATTACAGGTGGTAGTCGGTAAGACAGAATTCGAGATTACAGGTGGTAGTCGGTAAGACAGAATTATTTCTATAAGAGACACGAGATTACAGGTGGTAGTCGGTAAGATAGAATTATTTCTATAAGAGACACGAGATTACAGGTGGTAGTCAGTAAGACAGAATTATTTCTATAAGTGACACGAGATTACAGGTGGTAGTCGGTAAGACAGAATTATTTCTATAAGAGTCACGAGATTACAGGTGGTAGTCGGTAAGACAGAATTATTTCTATAAGAGACACGAGATTACAGGTGGTAGTCGGTAAGACAGAATTATTTCTATAACAGACACGAGATTACAGGTGGTAGTCGGTAAGACAGAATTATTTCTATAAGTGACACGAGATTACAGGTGGTAGTCGGTAAGACAGAATTATTTCTATAAGAGACACGAGATTACAGGTGGTAGTCGGTAAGACAGAATTATTTCTATAAGTGACACGAGATTACAGGTGGTAGTCGGTAAGACAGAATTATTTCTATAAGAGACACGAGATTACAGGTGGTAGTCGGTAAGACAGAATTATTTCTATAACAGACACGAGATTACAGGTGGTAGTCGGTAAGACAGAATTATTTCTATAACAGACACGAGATTACAGGTGGTAGTCGGTAAGACAGAATTATTTCTATAACAGACACGAGATTACAGGTGGTAGTCGGTAAGACAGAATTATTTCGATAAGGGACACGAGATTGCAGGTGGTAGTCGGTAAGACAGAATTATTTCTATAACAAACACGATATTACAGGTGGTAGTCGGTAAGACAGAATTATTTCTATAAGAGACACGAGATTACAGGTGGTAGTCGGTAAGACAGAATTATTTCTATAAGAGACACGAGATTACAGGTGGTAGTCTGTAAGACAGAATTATTTCTATAAGAGACACGAGATTACAGTTGGTAGTCGGTAAGACAGAATTATTTCTATAAGAGTCACGAGATTACAGGTGGTAGTCGGTAAGACAGAATTATTTCTACAACAGACACGAGATTACAGGTGGTAGTCGGTAAGACAGAATTATTTCTACAACAGACACGAGATTACAGGTGGTAGTCGGTAAGACAGAATTATTTCTATAACAGACACGAGATTACAGGTGGTAGTCGGTAAGACAGAATTATTTCTATAAGTGACACGAGATTACAGGTGGTAGTCGGTAAGACAGAATTATTTCTACAACAGACACGAGATTACAGGTGGTTGTCGGTAAGACAGAATTATTTCTATAAGATACACGAGATTACAGGTGGAAGTCGGTAAGACAGAATTATTTCTGTAACAGACACGAGATTACAGGTGGTAGTCGGTAAGACAGAATTATTTCTATAAGAGACACGATATTACAGGTGGTAGTCGGTAAGACAGAATTATTTCTATCAGAGACACGAGATTACAGGTGGTAGTCGGTAAGACAGAATTATTTCTATAACAGACACGAGATTACAGGTGGTAGTCGGTGAGACAGAATTATTTCTATAACAGACACGAGATTACATGTGGTAGTCGGTAAGACAGAATTAGTTTCTATAAGAGACACGAGATTACAGGTGGTAGTCGGTAAGACAGAATTATTTCTATAAGAGACACGAGATTACAGGTGGTAGTCGGTAAGACAGAATTATTTCTATAAGAGACACGAGATTACAGGTGGTAGTCGGTAAGACAGAATTATTTCTATAAGTGACACGATATTACAGGTGGTAGTCGGTAAGACAGAATTATTTCTATAAGAGTCACGAGATTACAGGTGGTAGTCGGTAAGACAGAATTATTTCTATAAGAGACACGAGATTACAGGCGGTACATATTATGTTGTCGTTGAGACAGAATTGTTTCCAAGAGAAACGTCATGTGTTTTTCTATTTCGTTATTCAGTGCCACGCGATTCTCACTTCAAAATCGAGCGATAGTTCCAAAATATTGAATAAACACACACTATCTCTCAGGAAATGTCAAATCGTTTTGAAAACTAATCTATTTTCCACGTTACTTGCGAAAACATCTCTATCTTTAAAAAAAACTATAGGATTATTTTTTTGTTTTGTTTTGACAGGCATGATAAATGTCTTTCCTTTTTGTACCAGACGACCCTGAGCTGATATGTTCATAGCGAAGTGAGAGTTCTAGTGCACTTTTCTATAGCCGATCGACTTTCTATGAAACGAGGGCGGTTAAAATAACATCGCATTAATAATTAATTGTTTGTAAGAGTATCACAATTCTATGTACATATTGACACCAGATCATTTGTGTCCTGGACTAGTTTACAGGCAGGCAGTATATAGGTGAGTAAAAGACGACAATCCATATCGACGATTTCGTCAAGTACACCACGCTATAATCATGTACCAGTAACTAAAACCAATGACATGAAGGGCCAACTCCATTTTCCCGTGACAGATTCCGAATTATTTAGACAGCATCTCGTAGTGATTAAGGCTGTATCCCGTCCACTTAGTTTCGTTATCTATATCCAAATTTGGCAGCACTTACACATGTATATTCCGTGTGCGAGAGTCTATCGTCCCCCTCATCTCGATTCAACATTAGCTCCCTACGGCGCATCGTAATGTGTATCGTGATCTTGGATTTCCGATTTCGGAGACTCCTGATTATTGGTACCTATCTTGTTTGGATCCGTGTTATTCGGATGTTGATTCTTCAAATCGTTTTTCGGTCTTTCCGATAGCAGAGTTAATAATCATTTTTATACAATGTGAAGAGTAGCATGGCAAGCAAACCTACATGTAATAGATAAACAAAACTCATTGAAATTAATATTCATTGGGGAGTGAGTTTTCATTGGATTACCTGCCTTAATACAGTACCATTTCTCTCCGATAGGCTGTGCTCATGCATGCTATTGCATTTTCTACTCTTCATTTGGCTTCGTTTCGAGAATATGCAGCCTAGAGGAGAGATATGATACTATTCAGGAAGGCTATTTATAGTCCACATTGCATTTTCGGACGGAAGGTAACGAAGAGTAGAAAAACTACTGCAATCCAGTCAGTGGGTGAATACGGCCATTTTCCATCGCTGACTGTATAGAAATCTTCCGTATGTGACATACATCCGGGGTTTGATTCCGAGCTTTGACGGAATTGGTCGGAGATTATTGCTTCTATACATTTAAATCATAAACGGGTATATATAGCTGTAAAATTGTGCACGTGCGTCCATACAACCAAAATATGCAATGCTAACCATGCTCTATCAGAATGCACACTCGGGCTCGGACACAGTAGTCGTCGGATAAATTCTCTATTCGTGTGGCACACGACCGGAATTAACACCATAACTCGAGCTTAGTCGCATCAAGCTCAACTTTAATCTCGTGCGATCTCGGACCATGGATGCAGTGAATGCGCACACATGTCGATCAAAGGAGCGCTCCGGCAATAAAAAAAGATCAATATCCCAAAAAGTGAAATTTTAATTGTTCTGCAAGTTAATCGATCGATATTTTTATTCCAGGGATGCCATCTCGGAAAATCATTGCCCGCTTCCTCTTTAAATCCACCACCAATCCCAGTGCCCTGATTGAATAATGATACTCCGATCGTAACTTCCGGTGGGGAAGTCACAAGCTAATGGCCGCGACTGTCAATTCATCTCGAGATCCAAATCCTTGTGCATCGCTTAACTTTGAACACAGATTCCCTTTGCTCTAGAGAAAAATAGCATGCGATAATATCAGACTAAAAGAAAATGGTATTATTTGGCGATGAAACGGTCGCATTGGCGTGTCACACGTGATGCCTTGTAACACGATCACAAACCGGAAGCAGCCGATTTCGTCTCCATGGTAGTTATACAGTGGGACTGGACCGACCACGGGGCATACTACATTTTACTACAGAAAACACAATACTTTACCTAGCATAAGTGAAACTAAACATCTGGAAATTTTCCAAATGCAGACAAATTGCATGTTTGGTGTTAATGATTACACACATGAGGATGTTCTTATCTTACTGTCGGAAACTGGAGAAACAAGCCAAGGTGACATCGGGGAATGGATGATGCGTGGAGACCGGTTTCGATACTTCGGAGGCTGCCTAGTCAGCTTACTGATGTATAAATGTAAATGTTCAAACATGGCTTCTGTTATGGTTTCTGAAATGCACAAGATTTTTATGTGTTTCTGCTCCCATTCAGGTTCTAAATAAAGCCAAAAAGTGTATTTTTTTACATAGGATTTTAATATGCAATTGTACTACATAACATATTTGGTCGAGTCGGAACACGCCGGCAAAAACCCTCGCTTAAATACATCATCGTACCTTTTTATCACTCCGTTACATCGGTTCCGCCGTATTCATGGTGGCATTTCATAACTGAATTTACAATGTAATGCTTTTCCTGAAATGTTGAATAAATCACACGAGACGTTTTGTCTCAATAATAAACTTATTCATCACGCACTCTACTGATGTAAATAAAGATATGC
The DNA here is from genome assembly GCF_902652985.1 of Pecten maximus. Lineage (NCBI taxonomy): Eukaryota > Metazoa > Mollusca > Bivalvia > Pectinida > Pectinidae > Pecten > Pecten maximus. Next base: position 36,000,418 of record NC_047029.1, on the reverse strand, counting down.
TTTACAAGCTTGTAAACAGACGATGTCCCTAGGAGTCCTATAGTGGTATGGCGAGGTGCCATTCAAACGTTTCCGGGACTACACGCGGTTCCTCGACTTTTGTTCCTCATACAGTGTTGACCAGCTTTGTCACAGCGACGCATGTTGTACCGCTTAGACCTATCGGAATTACATGAGGTCGTGTACAAGTTATAATGCTGTGTCATTATTACCTATTTATATAGTATACAGGTATCACGTACAACTTACATAACGCACCTGCTGCTCCATGGCATGACTGTAAGAAGCGACTTAATTTGGGAACTTTTTTTTCTTCCTTTGGCAATGCCTCACGTTTGGCCTTTAGTCGAGCGATTGCCCCTATGAGGAGGGCTTTAGGTTCTGACCCCTGACCTTTAGTTGAGCGTTTGCCCCTGTGGGGAAGGCTTTAGGTTCTGTCCCCTGACCTTTAGTTTAGCGTTCGCCCCTGTGGGGAAGGCTTGGGTTATGTCCCCTGACCTTTATTTGAGCGTTCGCCCACTGTGAGGAAGGCTTTAGGTTCTGTCCCCTGACCTTTAGTTTAGCGTTTGACCCTGTGGGGAAGGCTTTAGGTTCTGTCCCCTGACCTTTAGTTTAGCGATGACCCTGTAAGGAAGGCTTTAGGTTCTGTCGTTCTGGCCGAGACATACCAAAGTCTAGCTTAGTGCTCATCATTTTTGGGATTGGAACGACTGGTTCGCCCGTTGTCCTCGTAATGTGATCAGGTGGGGGTGTCCTGTTGGGTGTCTTAGGCAGTATGATTCAGTGAGGTAGCACTGTAAAGTTGGTTTCAGATCGCGCTATCACAAGGAGACAAACACGAACATACCACACTCTCCCAAACACACATGAACATTCACCACTCACGTCAATCTCTCACACAAAGGGGGTTGTTCTCATTAAACAATACCAAAAAAATAAACTTCTGTGACCCGTGCCTCTTGTCCCTGTGACCCGGTGACCTTATGCTCCTCTGACCCCATGACCTGTTGTGTATATGACCTCGTGTTCCTACGCCCCCCTCGTTGACCACGCTGTCAGACCTTGGGACGATTTCCTTCCTGTGCCGGCCTCGTGTGTCTGGCCGGACAGTTTGCCGGACTGAGATTTCGCCTGTTATTACTCTCCAACAACATTGATTTTCTGTAAATATTCAGATCGAAAATGTCGCTGTCATACTTGTCTATGTGTATTTTCGTTATATCGCTCGCCGTATCACTGAATCGAATGATGAGAATATTACACGGGGAGCTCTCAGCCAAAACACAGTTCATGTACAACAAACTCTACCACAAACCACCCCTACACATATCTCCGATGTGGTTCATTTCTATTGCAAAGTGTCACCTCCACTTCCAATTTTTTCTGATTTCTGTTGCCGAAATATTTTGTCTATTTTTGGAAAATGCTGTATCCTTCACTATGGCAACCAATGTAAGTATCCCCTTAAATCAGGATTCGGGTTTGTTATGTGGTCGGGGATATTGAAGAAATCAGAATTATTTTACCAGGTACAAATGTTCTACTTTTAACCTTTCTGCCTTTAGTACTTATTTTGACACATTTGGAATAATTTATAATAACGTGTGATCTCGTGTGGTGCCGTGTGGTCCGTGTAGACTCATATGGTCCGTGTAGTCTCGTGTGGTCCTATGTGGTTCGTATGGTCTCGTTTGGTTCCCTGTGGTCCCATGTGGTGCCGTGTGGTCCGTGTAGACTCATATGGTGCCGTATTGTCCCATGTGACCTCCGTTCATTGATGGACCGTTAAGACTACCGTGTGTGACCTGTATGACGTTATTGTGTTCATGGACCGTTAAGACTACCGTGTGACCCTGTATGACGTTATTGTACATGTGTTGAAGGGCCGTTAAGACTACCTGTGTGACCTGTATGACGTTATTGTGTTGATGGACCGTTAAGACTACCGTGTGGCCCTGTATGACGTTATTGTGTTGATGGACCGTTAAGACTACCGTGTGGCCCTGTATGACGTTATTGTGTTGATGGACCGTTAAGACTACCGTGTGACCCTGTATGACGTTATTGTGTTGGTGGACCGTTACGACTACCGTGTGGCCCTGTATGACGTTATTGTGTTGGTGGACCGTTAAGACTACCGTGTGGCCCTGTATGACGTTATTGTGTTGATGGACCGTTAAGACTACCGTGTGGCCCTGTATGACGTTATTGTGTTGGTGGACCGTTAAGACTACCGTGTGACCTTGTATGACGTTATTGTGTTGATGGACCGTTAAGACTACCGTGTGACCCTGTATGACGTTATTGTGTTGGTGGACCGTTAAGACTACCGTGTGGCCCTGTATGACGTTATTGTGTTGATGGACCGTTAAGACTTCTGTGTGGCCCTGTATGACGTTATCGTGTTGATGGACCGTTAAGACTACCTTGTGACCTTGTATGACCTTATTGTGTTGGTGGACCGTTAAGACTACCGTGTTGCCCTGTATGACGTTATTGTGTTGGTGGACCGTTAAGACTACCGTGTGGTCCTGTATGACGTCATTGCGTGGATGGACCGTTAAGACTACCGTGTGGCCCTGTATGACGTTATTGTGTTGATGGACCGTTAAGACTACCGTGTGGCCCTGTATGACGTTATTGTGTTGATGGACCGTTAAGACTACGGTGTGGCCCTGTATGACGTTATTGTGTTGATGGACCGTTAAGACTACCGTGTGGTACTGCATGACGTTATAGTGTTGATGGACCGTTAAGACTACCGTGTGGCCCTGTATGACGTTATCGTGTTGATGGACCGTTAAGACTACCGTGTCACCCTGTATGACGTTATTGTGTTGATGGACCGTTAAGACTACCGTGTGGCCATGTATGACGTTATTGTGTTGATGGACCGTTAAGACTACCGTGTGACCTTGTATAACGTTATTGTGTTGATGGACCGTTAAGCTACCGTGTGGCCATGTATGACGTTATTGTGTTGATGGGCCGTTAAGACTACCGTGTGACCCTGTATGACGTTATTGTGTTGATGGGCCGTTAAGACTACCGTGTGACCCTGTATGACGTTATTGTGTTGATGGACCGTTAAGACTACCGTGTGACCCAGTATCACATTATTGTGTTGATGGACCGTTAAGACTACCGTGTGACCCTGTATGACGTTATTGTGTTGATGAACCGTTAAGACTACCGTGTTGCCCTGTATGACAGTATTGTGTTGATGGACCGTTAAGACTACCTTGTGACCTTGTATGACGTTATTGTGTTGATGGACCGTTAAGACTACCGTGTGACCTTGTATGACGTTATTGTGTTGGTGGACCGTTAAGACTACCGTGTGGCCCTGTATGACGTTATTGTGTTGGTGGACCGTTATGACCACCGTGTGGCCCTGTATGACGTTATTGTGTTGATGGACCGTTAAGACTACCGTGTGACCCTGTATGACGTTATTGTGTTGATGGTCCGTTAAGACTACCGTGTGGCCCTGTATGACGTTATTGTGTTGATGGTCTGTTAAGACTACCGTGTGACCCTGTATGACGTTATTGTGTCAGACCATTGCGCGGTCCATTGTACCCTGTTTGTATTTAGATGCTGTTGAGATTTTAATATAAATGTCGTTTTCCGATTGTAATATTATTATCAAAGACCGAACTGGCAGGAAAATCTGTCATAGTTTCAAAGGACATGTATTGGTATGATTGCATACATATAAGGACGATAATGGTATCCTAGCTGTAAATGTTATCAACTTAAACATGACGCCAGTGTCACATGCACGGAAGAAAATTTAAGGTATAAGGAATTTTGACACCATATTTTCCTAAGGTTTCATTTCGGCGCATTATACGCGCGCGTTCAATACACACAAATTCTTAAATCGCACATTTCTTGACGGAATGCTGTTTTGAAATCACGACCACCAATACTCTGGAATTTGACCACGTCTATGAATTTAAATTAACAGAAATATTTCTTTAAAATATTCAAATTCTTCTGTGGAATTTGAGTTGGTATCGATTCGTACATTGGACAGCAGCCATGTCTTATTCCATACCATGGGTGCCCCTGGTGTGTCTTTATACAAGTACATGTAGTGTAAGGTCTATTAATACAGGTTTGAAATAACGTAACACGTAAAATGTATAGAATTACGGCTTTGATCATCCTGGATTTTAGTCTCAGTAGTTTGATAATTTTCTTAATGATTCAGATGATTAAAAATACAGTTGATAGGGAAAATCACTCACAAAAATGCTTATATGATTATTTTGCTTGCACGAGTTTTTTTACAAAAGATGTCTCTGTAAGTAAGGAGAAAACATGACCAGGGTTACGAGAGAGAATCAGTCAGACATGACCGGGTCACGAAAGAGAATCAGTCAGACATGACCAGGGTCACGAGAGAGAATCAGTCAGACATGACCAGGGTCACGAAAGAAACGTCCAGACATGGCCGGGGTCACGAGAGAATCAGTCAGACATGGCCGGGTCACGAGAGAATCAGTCAGACATGACCGGGTCACGAGAGAGAATCAGTCAGACATGACCGGGGTCACGAGAGAATCAGTCAGACATGACCGGGGTCACGAGAGAGAATCAGTCAGACATGACCGGGGTCACGAGAGAATCAGTCAGACATGGCCGGGTCACGAGAGAATCAGTCAGACATGACCGGGGTCACGAGAGAAACAATCAGACACGACCGGGGTCACGAGAGAAACAATCAGACATGACCGGGGTCACGAGAGAATCAGTCAGACATGACCGGGGTCACGAGAGAGAATCAGTCAGACATGACCAGGGTCACGAGAGAAACAATCAGACATGACCGGGGTCACGAGAGAATCAGCCAGTCATGACCGGGGTCACGAGAGAGAATCAGTCAGACATGACCGGGGTCACGAGAGAGAATCAGCCAGACATGACCGTGGTCACAAGAGAATCTGTCAGACATGACCGGGGTCACGAGAGAGAATCAGTCAGACATGACCAGGGTCACGAGAGAAACAATCAGACATGACCGGGGTCACGAGAGAGAATCAGTCAGACATGAACAGGGTCACGAGAAATCATCGCATGACCGGGGTCACGAGAGAGAACAGTCAGACATGACCGGGGTCACGGAAAAAGAAAAGTCGACATCCGGGTGAGGAATCTCGAATGACCGGGGCCAAAAGGAATCAGTCAGCATGACCGGGGGTCACGGAGAGATTCATCAGCCATGACCAGGTCACGAGAGAATCAGAGACATGACCGGGGTCACGGGAGAATCAGTCAGACATGACCGGGGTCACGAGAGAGAAACATCAGACTGACCGGGGGCAGGGGAATTTAGCGAATGAACGGGGTCACAGTTAATCAGCCGAATGAAGGGGGTCACAGAAACAGTCAGAAATGACCGGGGCCGAGAGAGAAAAGCCAGAAAAAACCGTGGGCACAAGAGAATTGTCAAAATGACCGGGGGGCCGAGAGGAATCATCAGGATGACCAGGGTCAGAGAGACCTCAGACATGACCGGGGTCACGAGAGAGAATCAGTCAGACATGACCGGGGTCACGAGAGAGAATCAGTCAGACATGACCGTGGTCACAAGAGAATCTGTCAGACATGACCGGGGTCACGAGAGAGAATCAGTCAGACATGACCATGGTCACGAGAGAATCAGTCAGACATGACCGGGAATTATAAGGAGGCTCATAAATTAATCGGAGTGTAATGCATACACCAAAAACAGAATAATTCGCGATTAATCTACCAGGTGTATAGACAAGTCGTTTGTGTAAGAAATATCACTTTGACATTTGATTTGAATGACAATATTTGGAAGCAACGCAGACCTACAAACTTGTGCGATTTTTTGTACAAATCTCATTGCATAAGAAAAGCCAATCCAGCTCGCGGTCCATTCCTATTTATCTGCCTAGCCTGCATTAGAGAAATCTCCCAGCACTGTATATCCCTAGCTATCCAATGTTTCTCTCCAAACAGACCAAACCTTATATATGATTCCGCGCTGAACTCCTGACCTCGACTACTGGCGATATGGCGGGAACCAACCCGACAATACTTTTTAATCAGTCTGGATTTTCTTAGCTATCCGGAACCGGCCGTCCGCCTTTGTAGTGACCGTGCCGTTGATTAGATCGCGGAAGAAGTATTTGAGAACTATTGCCCCCGTGACGTCAATGACGTTATAAACAGTCAATAGCGGCCATCCATTCAACAGGTACCGGACAGACAAAGCATTGTCAGCTGGTCACGGACATAAAACGTAAAATACAACACTGGAATTTTTTTTCTAAATGAAATAAAAATCTAATTCGAAACTCATTGTGACAAAAATACATATGTCCATTGTATTTGCTTATTTTGGTATTTACATTTTATTGCAATGACTTAAACATTCTAAAGGGATACAAATTAACTTCGAAATTCGATATTTAGTTTTAAACCTTTTAAAGTTGACTAGCCATTGAGGTTTGGGCTAGGCTACTCTCCCGTTGAGCGTTATCGCCCCTCTCGCACGCGCGGTCTGGTCAAATCCTGACCGATAATTGAAGAGTAAGAATGAGCTTATGTTGATTTCAAGTATATTTCGTAATTAGTGTTCCTAAGCGGTCGTAGCCATACATCAGAAAATAACGCCCATTGACCGAATTCGGGCCCCGAATCAGGTCTCAACTTGTACAAGTTAAATTATATAACTTAATATCCGTTCAATTAATTACACGTGATATTTCGTTGATAGTGGCAATGCTATTTATGAAAACAATAAACAGTAAACAAAAAAAAACAACATTAAAAAAATAAAAACCCAAAAACATCAAACAAGAAATATCTTTAAAACGATAAACGGCATAGTTTTAATGCTGGTGGTTATAATGTAAAACTGCTGGTGAACAAAAATTAACGAACTAATGCGTTTCAGCACAGATAACAAAATCATATCAGTTTGAATCATTTTTGGTGATAATAAGACTACATTTGAATCAGGAATATAATTTTATCAATGTGTCGTTGGAAAAGATACATTCACTTATTCCGCTTGCATTCAATCTTAACTTTGTTTCGTTTTTAACTGCATATCTGCATTTTGCATTTACCGCTACATTGACCAATCACATACTTCATCTTGACCGGTAACGCCACCTGTCGCGTCATATCCGGGGCCAAAAGATTATTATACGGTTATGCCGAAAAAGGTAGTTTACATAAGACTTGGTACTGTGTAGGGCCCCCCTAGTTATTTTGATATGATATCCTGTGTGTCATTATATTTACCGAACGAGTTTATGAATATTTCTACATCTAAAATATTTTTGAGCAAAGGATTTTCTTTCATTTTGTAGCATGTATAAAGGAGCATGCGCAATAAGAGTTACGTGCGTATTACATGTATATAATGAGGGACTTATCACACACGGAAGTAGTTTATTGTTCCATTCCTGATTTTATGACTCTCGTTTATTTCCAGAAATTACCATTTATATATATATAGTCGCTATCCGAGTAAAAGAACAATTTATATACATATGGCAGACATTCGTGTACAGATGTTATAAATGTTTCAAAATGAATAAAACCGTCTCATGAATATTCATATTTTTAATTTGATTACGACGTTCAAGTATCGGAATGGTTATAGAGGTTTGTATTTCGTTTTAGACTGATCATTCTGAAGCGATGTTGTAAAAACAGATTTGTTCTCAAACGCTGGAAGCAAATCTCATCCGGGAACTTAGGTATGGAACACGGAGTAAGAATTAAAAAGAGGAAGGTTTTTGTGACCTAGATTTTTGGAAATAATAGAAATATTATCTTTTGTTTTACACATGTTTCAGCTAACAGCGCTCCAGACCTGCCTATGTAACAACAAGGCCGTACGGAATCTGATTTCGCGCCGGAACGTCGCATCATTGTGTAATTAAACGCTCTGGCGGCCGATCAACCTCACAAAGCAAAACATATCTTCCAATATATTGGCTCCGAGTCTGTAAACGTAAGTAGATAGCCTTAAAATCGATGATACAATTCTCCGAATGTAAGTGCCATTAAACGAATAAGGTACATGAACACAGTTAGCTGACAGTCGCTACATGCCCCGATATTGGTGGATCAGCTTCATGGCCCTCGGGTTGGGCTTAAATTGGCCAACCAATCGTTGTAACATGAACAATATTTGATTTCCCGCAAATCTTATCTCAAACGTCAAGGTCAAGTTCAATAAAAAAAAAAACAATAGTCACCAAGTAAGACAACATATTGGAAACATTTCAACTGATCAATTACAAATGTACTTTTACTGCAGTTTTAGATATTTTTTTAAGTAAAATAAATAAAGACATCCAATTGTATTACGCCTTTGTCCGCAGTAATGACGACACTGACGATGTTCTGTATAGTTAGTAAATTTTCACGGGGCTAATAATACGCGGTTTTCCGAGTCAGACTTTGTTCGCCTTTTAAACATTCTACAGTAACTACTGCTACATTTTGTTTTGATATTTGATGTATAAATATTCGATGATTAGTATTATATAATTCAATCTTGTTTATAAAAAGCATTTTCTATTCGCTTATCAGTCCATAACATAAAAAATGATATCGCCGTGTATAACGTCACTTTTGATTGGCGGATTCAGCAGCGTAATGATTTGTAAGAGAAAAGAGTCCATCAATAAAGTGCATTTTTGCAGGGTATAGATTAAACATAAGAATTTACTGTTTTTTTGGGGGTTTTTTTATTTATTTTTGTAATAATAAAACCAGAGTGTACTCTCAACAAAAGTAAACTCTGATGTTTTGTGTGTTATACCTCCATAACATCAAAATGTATTCAAGTTAACCACTAATTATTCAATGATCGCGAATATAGCGAACTCGAACATTACAATGTGTATAGATGCATTTGAAAGAACAACCTACAAATGCAATTTGGGAAAGTTATAAATAAAGTTATGTGAGAAACAGCGAAAAAAACCTTCAATTGTCAAAACTTGTGTCACAACGCGTTCTATAAGAAAACTACATATGGGTGAAGATCTTTCTGAGAACTACCGATAACAAGTGTAAGTGTAAGGAGATCGAATCGGTCTGTTTATATACATTTAAACTAACCAAACTGGTTTCTTGCGCGCTTACACAAGTGGTTTTATTTACATGTAAATATTGCAAAAACAACTCCCATCCCAATCACCACCTCCTCCCCCACCCCCAAAATAAACAAAAACAAAACAAAACACAAAACAAAAAGGCATGGAATCCTTGACATTTTTATTTGTTAAAAGATTGTTTGTTGACTTTTATCAGACAATATCTTGGGAAGGGGGGGCTTTACCATATGAACGTGCACGCTCGTGCATAGGTGCCGTTAACCCTAACGAACCCCGTACGTACGAATACCTAGTACTGGATCAATTGCCGACAAGCACACACTCGATAGGTTTACTAGCCACAAGGAACTACTCTGACGAGTAAATGTTTTAAGCAGATAATTCAAGTCTGATTAACACGCGGGGACACGGAATATCTACTGTACTGTAGACTAGACAGAACCTCTAGGATTCGTGGACAGTGGTCAAGAATAAAATGTTGAGGATTTTATTATCTGATTTTTATGGTTAAAACCGTTAACTCGAACTCTGGTAATCCCATCCCTGAACTCTGATAATCATATCATATACTCTGGTAATCACATCATGATCCCTGGTAATCCCATTCCTGTACTCTGGTAGCCCCATCCCTGAACTCTAGTAATCACATCCCTGAACTCTAGTAATCACATCCCTGAACTCTGATAATCACATCCCTGAACTCTGGTAATCCCATCCCTGAACTCTGGTAACCCCATCATGAACTTTTCGCAATCCTATTCCTGAACTCTGGTATCAAATCCCGTAAGTTTAGTAATCCCATCCTTTACTCTGGTAATTACATTCCTGAACTCCGGTTATCTTATCTATGAACTCTGATAGTCCCATCACGAACTCTGGTAAGCCCATCATGTATTCTAATAATTAAATTCCTGAACTCTGGTATCCCATCCATGAGCTATGGTAGTCTTATTCCTGAACTCTGGTAACCCCATCTCTGAACTCTGGTAACCCCATCTCTGAACTCTGGTAACCCCATCTCTGAACTCTGGTAAGCCCATCATGTACTATAATAATTAAATTCCTGAACTCTGGTATCCCATCCATGAACTATGGTAGTCTTATTCCTGAACTCTGGTAACCCCATCTCTGAACTCTGGTAAGCCCATCTCTGAACTCTGGTAACCCCATCTCTGAACTCTGGTAAGCCCATCATGTACTATAATAATTAAATTCCTGAACTCTGGTATCCCATCCATGAACTATGGTAGTCTTATTCCTGAACTCTGGTAACCCCATCTCTGAACTCTGGTAACCCCATCTCTGAACTCTGGTAACCCCATCTCTGAACTCTGGTAAGCCCATCATGTACTATAATAATTAAATTCCTGAACTCTGGTATCCCATCCATGAACTATGGTAGTCTTATTCCTGAACTCTGGTAACCCCATCTCTGAACTCTGGTAAGCCCATCTCTGAACTCTGGTAACCCCATCTCTGAACTCTGGTAAGCCCATCATGTACTATAATAATTAAATTCCTGAACTCTGGTATCCCATCCATGAGCTATGGTAGTCTTATTCCTGAACTCTGGTAACCCCATCCCTGAACGAACTTCGAATTGTCAAAACACTGGAAATTCTGTCCCTGTATTTCCTTTATTACATGCGAATCAAAACGTAACACCCGTAAACCTCACTGCTAAACAAATTGTATCTCCAATGCAAAACTGCCCTGTTCCAATCAAGCTATATATTACATCCAAATCGGTTCAAATACATTTACGACACTATGTTTACAACACCATATTTACAACACTATATTTACAACAGTACATTTACAACACTATATTTACAACACTATATTTACAACACCATATTTACAACACTATATTTACAACACCATATTTACAACACTATATTTACAACACTATATTTACAACACTATGTTTACAACACTATATTTATAACACTATATGTACAACACTCTATTTACAACACTATGTTTACAACACTATATTTACAACATTATATTTACAACACTATATTTACAACACTATGTTTACAACACTATGTTTACAACACTATATTTACAACACTATGTTTACAACACTATATTTACAACACTATATTTACAACACTATATTTACAACACTATATTTACAACACCATATTTGCAACACTATATTTACAACACTATATTTACAACACTATGTTAACAACACTATGTTTACAACACTATGTTTACAACACAATGTTTATAACACTATATTTACAACACTATATTTACAACACTATATTTACAACACTATATTTACAACACTATATTTACAACACTATGTTTACAACACTATATTTACAACACTATGTTTACAACACTATATTTACAACACTATATTTACAACACTATGTTTATAACACTATGTTTACAACACTATATTTACAACACCATATTTACAACACTATATTTACAACAACACTATATTTACAACACTATATTTACAACACCATATTTACAACACTATATTTACAACACTATATTTACAACACTATATTTACAATACTATATTTACATCACCATATTTAAAACGCTTTATTTACACAACACTATGTTTACAACACTATATTTACAACACTCTATTTACAACACTATATTTACAACACCATATTTACAACACCATATTTACAACGCTTTATTTACAACACTATATTTACAACACTATGTTTACAACACTATGTTTACAACACTATATTTACAACAATATGTTTACAACACTATGTTTACAGCACCATATTTACAACACTATATTTACAATATATTTGCGGCTGGTTGTTTGGGGAATCAGCTGTTGTCAAATAATTGTAACCAACTTTTGATGATTTTTCTACAAACCACGTTTTAACGACTAAATAACGTACCGTGTGGTAAAACTTTAATCATGGAGGAAGAACAATTAGAATTGGTGGCCCTAACCACATGTTTGCTGCCTTTCTATGATACGACATTCTGTGTCTGGGTCATCATATTTACAGGTATCGTCAGATTCCTTGACAGAAGCTGATGAATGATAGGATATACCCATACGATTGACTCATGTTATTGACTCAAGGCACTGACTCATGGGATTTACTCATGGGGTAGACTAATGCGATTGACTCATGGGATGGACTCAAAGGATTGGTACATGATTTTTTTCAAGAAATGAATCTTAGGATTGACTCATGGTTTGTTCATGTGACTGACTCAAATGCTTGTTTTATGGGATTTATACTCATGTTAGTGACTTAAGGGGTTGACTCGGTTTTGTTTCAGGGGATTAACTCATGCCGTTGTTTTATGGGATTTACTCATTTTAGTGACTCAAAGTATTGACTCATGATTGTTTCGGGGGATTTACTCATGTGATTGATTCATTGGTTGACTCAATGGACAAATCGATTGTTTTTTCACGGGATGACTCCTATGATTGACTCAGGAATAGTTTATGTGATTGACTCATATGATTGACTCGTGGAACTTAATCATATGATTGACATATGGAATACAGAAATTTGCTAAAGTGATATTGACTGACAAAAGACACTGTTCTGTGAGTGGTCACTATAGCTAAGAATAACATGTATTCTCACGACATGTTTTAATTGACGGGATACCCTGGATCTCAGGACCTATCTTGTTAGGATCTAAACCGAATTTCTTACTACTGTTATCAGTCTGACTCTCGTCAATTCCACCAATCTCTCCTTTCCGTGGTTTTCAGATTATCAATAGGTTTTCCAAACTATACCGCAGGCATTTTTAAAGTATGATTTACTCAATTGAATCTGCCTCAGACACGTTCCTCCCACAGACATTTTCGGAGAAAATATTTTATGCTGACATCAAAACAGGGAATATCTTGTATCTACATTGTATAGACATTTTGCGTACCTGATTAAATTAACAACATGGCTTTAAAAAAAAAATCAAAGACAATCCAATTAAGTGGTGAGTTGTATTTTGATATTGTCCAATATTGTCTGTTCATGGACCTTTTTAATTAATTAACATGGTTTTACTGGAATGGCTTTATATAATTCAATTTATAAAACGCTAAAATACAAAACAGATCATGAAAGGGGATACTTTCTCTCATATTTTAAACCTGAAATATTTGTTTGTCTTTAAAAGATAAAATTTAATAGTTACTTAGATGCTTATCGGAACCAGGTATTGCAGCGATCTATATATTCCTGATATATAACAGTAATTTTGGAGGACAGGGAGCTACTGCTCCCATTGTCTGCGTCCGTCCGGTCACAATAGAATTTTAAAACAATAGAACACGAACTAATAGAATCAGGGAGGTTGAATAAATCAAGACAGATTGGTCAGAGCGTGTGTGGTGGAGGTTACCCCGGTGTCTAATGGATGTTACCGTCACTATGGATCTCCCGGCTTGTCGGGGGATATAATACAACGGCCATTGCAATGATAAGTAAATGCAAACTTTCACAATTGAATTTAGGGTTTTTCTTTTCCCCTGGGGAACTTAATATTTTAGTCAATACGGCGATTATATTAAACTGCAACAATGGCTACTGACAAGGTTGGTTGGCGGTCATAACCTCGTTATCATGGGACGCTGCCGTTTTAAAGGTTACGTCACGAAACGGTTTACTTAATTCAAAGCGGCCATCCGAAAAATGTTGGTGCGTTCGGTGACGACTTCAAAAAAGAAAACCTGTAGTCGGGCGAGTTCGATTCCTGCAATCAATGTCAGACAATACATGTTTGCGGCCTCTTGTTAACACGAGCGATATCGTCTATCCTTCATTCTATAGAAAAGGGGCCTGTTTATTTGATTTATGTGCTAAATTTTCATCAACTTCGTCTGGGAGAAATCGTACATAGCGAGACATCGTAATGGCAGAGCTACAGGCAGCCATTCCGTCCTCCGGTAACTACTGAATGGCTCCACACCGCGGTACTTATCGCTCCGTACATGTCAAAGCGACATAATCACTTATCCTTCCTGACTAAATGTCAGCTTATGTCCTTATATGGTATTTACCGTATTATGGCTAAGGACGTCGACGTGACGTCATTCCTCGTCAACGTGATCTTCATTTTTTACGTTTAAGCTGCTGTGATCGTCAGTTAATTACATGAAAACTCTCTGTCTGATGAAATCATACTGACAGTTGTATTCAGGAAGATCTTAGTAATCCTGTACAATGTGACCTGGCCCTTCAGTGAGATCTTAGTAATCCTGTACAATGGGACCTAGCCCTTCAGTGAGATCTTAGTAATCCTGTACAATGGGACCTAGTCCATCATTGAGATCTTAGTAATCCTGTACAATGGGACCTAGCCCTTCAGTAAGATCTCAGTAATCCTGTACAATGGGACCTAGCCCCTCAGTGAGATCTTAGTAACCCTGTACAATGGGACCTAGCCCTTCAGTGATATCATAGTAACCATGTACAATGGGACCTAGCCCTTCAGTGAGATCTCAGTAATCCTGTACAATGGGACCTAGCCCTTCAGTCAGATCTTAGTAATCCTGTACAATGGGACCTAGCCCTTCAGTGAGATCTTAGTAATCCTGTACAATGGGACCTAGTCCTTCAGTGAGATCTTAGTAATCTTGTACAATGGGACCTAGCCCTTCAGTGAGATCTTAGTAATCCTGTACAATGGGACCTAGCCCTTCAGTAAGATCTTAGTAATCCTGTACAATGGGACCTGGTCCTTCAGTTAGATCTTAGTAATCCTGTACAATGGGACCTAGCCCTTCAGTACGATCTTAGTAATCCTGTACAATGGGACCGAGCCACTCAGTAAGATCTTAGTAATCCTGTACAATGGGACCTAGCCCTTCAGTCGGATCTTAGTAATCCTGTACAATGGGACCTAGCCCTTCAGTCGGATCTTAGTAATCCTGTACATAGGGTCTTCGCCCTTCAGTGAGATCATAGTAATCCTGTACAATGGGACCTAGCCCTTCAGTGAGATCTTAGTAATCCTGTACAATGGGACCTAGTCCTTCAGTCAGATCTCACTTATCCTATACAATATGACCTAACCCTTCAGTGAGATCTTAGTAATCCTGTACAATGGGACCTAGCCCTTCATTAAGATCTCAGTAATCCTGTACAATGGGACCTAGCCCTTCAGTGAGATCTTAGTAATCCTGTACAATGGGACCTAGCCCTTCAGTGAGATCTCAGTAATCCTGTACAATGGGACCTAGCCCTTCAGTGAGATCTCAGTAATCATGTACAATGGGACCTAGCCCTTCAGTCAGATTTGAGTAATCCTGTACAATGTGACCTAGCCCTTCAGTGAGATCTCAGTAATCCTGTACAATGGGTTCTAGCCCTTCAGTGAGATCTTAGTAATCCTGTATATATAATGGGACCTAGCTCTTCGGTGAGATCTTAGTAATCCTGTACAATGGAACCTGGCCCTTCAGTAAGATCTTAGTTATACTGTACAATGGGACCTAGCCCTTCAGTGAGATCTTAGTAATCCTGTACAATGGGACCTAGCCCTTCAGTGAGATCTTAGTGATCCTCTTCAATGACAATAAGACCTAGCCCTTCAGTTAGATCTTAGTTGCCGTTGTCTTCTACATGTAATCAACTTTCATTCGGAGTTCGTCTGTTACATACAAACCCCGATGTACTGCCAGGCACGTGACCTCGTACTTCCGTTAAAACTAATGCGGCGATGCCATGCAGCTGCACATGTCGGGAATTCACTGTAGCACGTGACCAGATGCTTTTCCGTATTTATGTCTCGTTTCCGTTTTTGTACTTCGTGTCGTAATTTTGTGGCTCTCCTAAGCTTTGATCCGGAGACGGTATGGGCGAAAACACGGAACACATTTAGGATTTAATTCAGACAAATCGCAACGGTCTTCTTTCAGGAAATCTTTCAAATGCCTCCGTGGTGTCGCTATCACCCCAGACACGGTAAGGTGAGGCGTGCTGGTCGACAGTTGACGGCGCGGCTGTCAGGGCGTCAGGCCGGTGGGAATACCACGTGATAGAATGAGTAACCACGTGTTCACAGCGCTAATTTTGTTTGATCCCAGAAATATACCAGCATCAATTTCAAGTTATACAAAATACAGACATATAACCATTCACAAATAAATAATAGAACAACAATGATACAAACCATTAACCGGAAGCAAGATAACGGCATGCAATCTGGTAGCAGTATTGCGACATTCTCCTCTGGGGACTGTAATATGACCTTGTCATCTTGGGACTGTAATGTGACCTTGTCATCTGGGGACTGTAATGTGACCTTGTCTTCTGGGGACTGTGATGTGACCTTGTCATCTGGGGACTGTAATGTGACCTTGTCATCTGGGGACTGTTATATGACCTTGTCATCTGGGGGCTGTAATGTGACCTTGTCATCTGGGGGCTGTAATGTGACCTTGTCATCTAAGGACTGTAATGTGACCTTGTCATCTGGGGGCTGTAATGTGACCTTGTCATCTAAGGACTGTTATATGACCTTGTCATCTGGGGGCTGTAATGTGACCTTGTCATCTGAGGACTGTAATGTGACCTTGTCATCTGGGGACCGTAATGTGACCTTGTCATCTGGGGACTGTAATATGAACTTGTCATCTCGGGACTGTAATATGACCTTGTCATCTGGGGGCTGTAATGTGACCTTGTCATCTGGGGACTGTTATGTGACCTTGTCATCTGGGGACTGTAATGTGACCTTGTCATCTTGGGACTGTTATGTGACCTTGTCATCTGGGGACTGTAATGTGACCTTGTCATCTTGGGACTGTTATATGACCTTGTCATCTGGGGACTGTAATATGAACTTGTCATCTCGGGACTGTAATGTGACCCTATCATCTGGGGACTGTAATATGACCTTGTCATCTGGGGACTGTAATATGAACTTGTCATCTGGGGGCTGTAATGTGACCTTGTCTTCTGGGGACTGTAATATGACCTTGTCATCTGGGGACTGTAATATGAACTTGTCATCTCGGGACTGTAATGTGACCCTATCATCTGGGGGCTGTAATGTGACCTTGTCATCTGAGGACTGTAATGTGACCTTGTCATCTGGGGACTGTAATGTGACCTTGTCATCTGGGGGCTGTAATGTGACCTTGTCTTCTGGGGACTGTAATGTGACCTTGTCATCTGGGGACTGTAATGTGACCTTGTCATCTGGGGATTGTAATGTGACCTTGTCATCTGGGGACTGTAATGTGACCTTGTCATCTGAGGACTGTGATGTGACCTTGTCATCTGGGGACTGTAATGTGACCTTGTCATCTGGGGACTGTAATGTGACCTTGTCATCTGGGGACTGTAATGTGACCTTGTCTTCTGGGGACTGTGATGTGACCTTGTCATCTGAGGACTGTTATATGACCTTGTCATCTGGGGGCTGTAATGTGACCTTGTCATCTGGGGACTGTAATGTGACCTTGTCATCTGAGGACTGTGATGTGACCTTGTCATCTGGGGACTGTAATGTGACCTTGTCATCTGGGGACTGTGATGTGACCTTGTCATCTAGGGGCTGTAATGTGACCTTGTCATCTGGGGACTGTGATGTGACCTTGTCATCTGGGGACTGTAATGTGACCTTGTCATCTGGGGACTGTAATGTGACCTTGTCATCTGGGGACTGTAATGTGACCTTGTCATCTGGGGACTGTAATGTGACCTTGTCTTCTGGGGACTGTGATGTGACCTTGTCATCTGAGGACTGTTATATGACCTTGTCATTTGGGGACTGTTATATGACCTTGTCATCTGGGGACTGTAATATGACCTTGTCATCTAGGGGCTGTAATGTGACCTTGTCATCTGGGGATTGTAATGTGACCTTGTCATCTGGGGATGTAATGTGACCTTGTCATCTGGGGATGTAATGTGACCTTGTCATCTATGAGGTTAAATTGTGACATTGCCATTTTTAGATTTTTAATGTAATGCAAAATTAAACTGCTGGTCTACTGTAAGTCGCTGATAAAATAAATAGTTGACCAATGCGCCATTTGTAACTACTGAGCCTGACAAATGACCACTGTCCAAGGACAGCTATCGACCACGAGTTGATGCAATCATTACGAATACGAGTTTTCTATATGTTTGTTGGTCGTTATTATGGTGATGTGTTCCTCATAGACCTGGCTGTATACTGCATAGTCATTCGTGGTAAGTCCTAGAGAGCCCAGAGGAGAAGGATTGATAGGGTAGGGGCTGGTAGGGTGGTGGGTAGGGTTAGTAGGGTAGGCGCTGGTAGGGTGGTGGGTAGGGGTGGGTAGGGTAGGGGTGGGTAGGGGTGGGTAGGGTGGTAGGGTAGGGTGGGTAGGGTAGGGGTGGGTAGGGGTGGGTAGGGTAGGGGTGGTAGGGTGGTGGGGTAGGGGTGGGTAGGGTAGGGGTGGTAGGGTGGTAGGTGGGGGTGGGTAGGGTGGTAGGTAGGGTGGGTAGGATGGTAGGTAGGGGTGGGTTGGGTAGGGGCGGGTAGGGTAGGGGTGGGTAGGGTGCTAGGTGGGGGTGGGTAGGGTGGTAGGTAGGGTGGGTAGGATGGTAGGTAGGGGTGGGTTGGGTAGGGGCGGGTAGGGTAGGGGTGGTAGGGCGGTAGGTAGGGGTGGGTAGGGTTAGTAGGGTAGGCGCTGGTAGGGTGGTGGGTAGGGGTGGGTAGGGGTGGGTAGGGTAGGGGTGGGTAGGGTAGGGGTGGGTAGGGTGGTAGGTAGGGGTGGGTAGGATGGTAGGTAGGGGCGGGTAGGATGGTAGGTAGGGGTGGGGTGGGTAGGGGCGGGTAGGGTAGGGGTGGTAGGGTGGTAGGGTAGGGGTGGGTAGGATGGTAGGTAGGGGTGGGTAGGATGGTAGGTAGGGGTGGGTAGGATGGTAGGTAGGGGCGGGTAGGATGGTAGGTAGGGGTTGGTAGGGTGGTAGGGTGGTAAAGTAGGAGTTTTGAGGGGTTGAAGGGTAGGGGTGGGTAGGGTGGTAGGGCAGGGGTAGGAAGGGGTAGGTAGGGATAGTTTGGGTGGTAGAGTAGAGGTTTGGAGGGGTTGAAGGGTAGGGGTGGGAAGGGTGGTAGGGTAGTGGTACATTGTAGGTAGGGGTAGGTAGGGATAGTTAGGGTGGTAGAGTAGAAGGTTGGAGGGTCTGAATGGTAGGGGTAGGGGTAGGTAGGGTGGTAGAGTAAAGGTTTGGAGGGGCTGAAGGGTAGGGGTAGGTAGGGTGGTAGACTTGGGGTACGAGTAGGAAGGAGAGGTAGAGTAAGCATGGGCGGGTAGGGGATGTAAGGTAGGGGCGGGTGTGGGCAGAGTAAAGTAAAGGTGGAGAGGGAGACGGAAGTGGGATGATCGAGGGTGGGGAGGAGGATGGTAGGGTACTGATCGATGGATTTCGGTGTGAAGGGTGGAGGGGTATGTTTTGACATCATATACAGTAATATATTGTATCCAGAATTTTCTCGAAACATTAAAAAGAAAATACCCCACGATGACCTATAACAACTCCATAGTGACCTCCTGTATCGTTCGACCCGTGTTGTGATGACCTTCGCGGGCTCGAGGAGTAGATTCTACCAAATTGATAGTTGTATGCGTCTTATCAACTCTCCGTGTTACGAAAGGAAACGACTTAAAAATTACTTTCTGTACGCTTTGCTATTTCCAGGTTTCATTGGTAATTAATAAAAATGAAAACCAGCCGTACAATTCTTCCTCACAGCTTCCAGTGGATCTATATTTACTGTAAATCGCTATTTCATATCGACTACTGCCAAACCTCCTACCATTTATCTACAGACAATCTAAACTTCACACAGGCTAATATCATAGTGACCTTTGTAATGTTAAAATCATATTCAAAGCTTTGGAGTAGGATACCTGCGGTAACCGCGGAAGGAATCATTTTGTAATGGAGTTACTCCCCTTGGAATAATAAGGAATATCACAGTAAAAAACATTTTTTTAAACCTTAAAACCAAACAAATTATTTAACTGTTAAGTACTGTTTAAAAACAACATTTTCTTTTTGTCTTTCCTGGCAATGAATTTTGCCGACTTGTTATTTTAAGGCCCACAACCATCTAACTTCAATTCTCAATATAGAAGATAATAGCCTTTACAACACTGGATCAATCAATCAATCAATCAATCAATCAAACCTGGAGTCTCGTACAGACTGACGGAGACTATGGTACATTAATGTACTAACCCTGGAGTCTCGTACAGACTGACGGAGACTATGGTACATTACTAACCCTGGAGTCTCGTACAGACTGACGGAGACTATGGTACATTACTAACCCTGGAGTCTCGTACAGACTGACGGAGACTATGGTACATTACTAACCCTGGAGTCTCGTACAGACTGACGGAGACTATGGTACATTACTAACCCTGGAGTCTCGTACAGACTGACGGATACTATGGTACATTACTAACCCTGGAGATGCGTACATACTGACGGAGACTATGGTACATTACTAACCCTGGAGTCTCGTACAGACTGACGGAGACTATGGTACATTACTAACCCTGGAGTCTCGTACAGACTGACGGAGACTATGGTACATTACTAACCCTGGAACCTCGTACAGACTGACGGAGACTATGGTACATTACTAACCCTGGAACCTCGTACAGACGGACGGAGACTATGGTACATTACTAACCCTGGAGCCTCGTACAGACTGACGGAGACTATGGTACATTACTAACCCTGGAGTCTCGTACAGACTGACGGAGACTATGGTACATTACTAACCCTGGAGTCTCGTACAGACTGACGGAGACTATGGTACATTACTAACCCTGGAGTCTCGTACAGACTGACGGAGACTATGGTACATTACTAACCCTGGAGTCTCGTACAGACTTACAGGGGTTATCTGAGATGTGGTGAAGCTAGTCTCATCATGAATGTATGTATAGAGGGGATGTATATAATAGTCTGGGTGCGGCCATTGACCTTTATACGAGACGTCACACACTTATTTTTAACTAGCTCGATTAAGATAGATATTACCTCTTCGGCAGTTTTAGTAGGTAATTCGCCGACAGAGATCTTCCTGGATTTTTTACTCTCTCTTCTTCCAAATTACCTTTTCTCTAAATACCTTAATTGACAAAACCGTCGCTTTTGACTTTCAGTGTCTGTCGTCTGCCCAAGCGAGGAGTATTCCGATTCCTGATCGAGACATATTCTACTGGGTGTTCACAGCTAAATTGGTAATTTAGTTAACTAACGAGCTTAAAAATCGAGCAGGTTCTGAAGTTGACGTCGCTGCGGTGGGGATAACATCTGGACCTTCCGACACGAAAAAGGACGACAAAGTTTTAACACTTTAATATGGGAAAACTGCATGTGTTAGTGGGTTACAATCGGACATGATCTGTAAACGGAGGTAAACGTCTTTCAGGAGAATTTCAACCTAATTCTATCTACACACTAAAAGATCAAAGTTTTATAGGATAGTTGAGGTATATCAATGATTTATATAAGTTATTATGACGATGCTATCAATTGGGAAATATTTTGATCTTTAATTCGCTAAGTTTCGATTAACAATACGTACATTTAAATCCCGCCTAGATTTTGATAGATCACAGTGTCCGGTAATCAATGTTTATAAACAGTCACTTAGTGTTCAACATAGAGATTACCGACTTGAAAACGTTATTCTAACTAAAAATCACCGAATCGAGGGCATATACGAACAAAACAAATATATCTGTACCGAGACTATTGGACAAATATAAGGAGTACCAGGTGTTCCTGGAGGGTAAGCGTCTTTTGCTTTATGTACGACACCGACTTGTTAATCTACAGGTAGGTAAAATTCGTGTCAGGTCATATTCTCAAAATGAGAACCAGAGTGGTGACCAAAGGATTCTGGATTTCGTGATTGTTCATTCTAAATGCAATAATTCATTTCTTAAATAACTTCGTTAAAAGTAATCACATATCATTTTAGAAATATTCTCGTTAAAAGTCGACAATCTACACGTACGTCATAGCACTACCTCAGTTTACCTGTTTTAACTTACCTGAGAACAGCTGATCTATTACGATTGTCTTTTGTCCGTCATCACGCATCATTTATCGTCAGTTGTCAACAATAAACATTGTTTACTTTCTCTCAATAACTTAGAGGTCAAAGGTAAAACAAATTGGCCTGTGGCATGCTGGGAGGAAGGGCTACAGAATTTGTTCAAATGAATGACATTGACAAAATTTCACGGTCACGGAGGTTGAATGGCGTTATGCCGGTATCATGCTGATATGAATGACTTCATTTATTGTATAAAGTTTGTTCAAATGAATGACCTTGATCTATTTTCAAGGTCAAAGAGGTAAAATGTTTTAAAATCGTCACGCGGCTTCTTCTCATGTACCAAGAAACCAAGGGTGGTCATGATGTGGTTTTTCTCCGGGTACTCCGGCTTTCCTCCGCCTCCAAAACCTGGCACGCCCTTAAATGACCCTGGTTGTTAATAGGACGTTAAACAAAAACTAACCAAACAAAACAAAATCATGATGTTGGACCAGTAGCATGCTGGGAAGAAGAACTACTAAGTTTTGTTCAAATGAATGACCTTAATCTTCTTTAAAGATCACAGTGGTAAGATATGTTCAATTCTTTAAACAAATATTTTAAACAACGATAACCAAAAGGCCAGTGCCATTATGTTGGGCATGTAGCATGCTGAGAAGTAGGGCTGCAAAGTTTGTTCAAATGAATGACCTTGAACTACTCTCAAGGTCACAGGGAGTGAACCGTCAAACAGTTTTAACCGACTTCTCAATAATCAAACGACATAGGTTCATGATACGTGGCTAATTGCAATCTAGGAGAAATGATTAAGAAGTGTATTCGAATGAACAGACCCACAGAGATAGCATGTCTTAATTTTTAGTTTGAAATAAAAACATAATTTATCAGTATACATGCTGTACACAGATCTCAAGTGACCAATCGGACCTCTTGTTCTATATGTATGTGGCTTAAATGAGTTGTGTATTTAAACTTAAATGGCATTTTGAAAAGCTAACATTGAATTTTGAAGTTATCTTTAGAAAGTAATAGCGATTTAATACGAATTGTAATTTACACAAACTGAAAAACATCGGTTTTTCTACAAATCTAAAAGAATTTTCAAATTCCGTATCAGAGAAAGGTATATTATTCCATAAATCTACAATTTCGAAAATTAACAAATAATTTCTGATGTCCAAACGACAGTTTTGTTTTTCATTTTCTGTGTGTCCCCTTCTGCTCTACTGCTAATGTCCACCCTTACCAAACTTTAAAGTGACTGTGTCATCAAATGTATTATGAATGATTTTGTATACATTGATTTTATCTCTCCTCATTCTTTCAGTCCTTCGTCGTGGGGAAGTTGAAGTATGAGCTGTGTTGCTCACAATTAGACATGTTCGAGTATATCTCTAGTATCTGTTGACGGGGGTTAAACGCACTGGCCGCGCACTCCAGGTGTAGACGACTTTAGCTATGAACAACATTTTGAATGTATATTCATCAAGTCTTGACTTGTTTTACTTTCATTTTTCGTCTGATTTTCTTCTTTAGAGAACCTTGCCATTTTTAATTGGAACACCTGTAACCTTTTCACTGACAATTTTCTAAAGTTCTTCTGAATCATTCTAAAATATCTATCGAGAACATTTGCATCTTCATTGCCCCCATTGCATGATCGTAAGAGGCGACTAAATTTGGGATCTTATCTCTTCTTTCTTAACAGCTTTCTTCTTCCTAATGTCTCCCTTGACAATGCCTCACTTTTGGCCTTTAGTTGAGCGTTCGCTCCTGTGAGGAAGGCTTTGGGTTCTGTCCCCTTGCCGAGACATACCAGAGTCTTTAAAAATGGTAGTTGCTACTCTTGCTTAGCGCTCAGCATACTTGGAGTGGGACGACTGGTTCGCCCGTTGTCAGTATAATGTGACCGGGTGAGGTGTGCTGCTGGGTGTCTTCGGCAGTATGCTTCAGTGAGGTAGCACTATAAATCGGCAAAAGTTCCGGCCAATCACAAGGAGACTTAACACGAACATACCGCAGCCTCCCAAAACACACATACGCACTCGCCACACGCATGCATGTCGCACGCACGAGAAGCCGTCCTTAAATGACCTTAGCTGTTAATAGGACGTTAAACAAAATAAACCAAACCAAACCAAACATCATAAAAAGAACAGACCGATGACGTTTCCTTGTAGGATACCGCTCAACACTGGATAAGTTCTCCGACTAAAGTACACTGGTGTTAATGTTTTAATCTGTAAGGAAATATTCTACATATTTTTTACTCAGTGGTAAGCTATGATAATGGGTCAATATAAAGTGTCTGATCTACGTTCACCAGAGCCATGACAGTGTCCGACATTGCTTCGCCTCTTCCTGTTGGTACCCTAGACAGACTAATCAACATCATGCTGTATCGTGGAAACAACCGCGTAAATCGCGAGCGGCAGGTACCAACATTGCACGTGCGCTGGCTTAATAGATTTATTAATAACTGATGACCATAGCCGCCGCTTGGACATTAGCGTATCCGAGTATCTTCATTTATAGATCAAGATCACAGGTCTATGTCAGTAACACGCTTGTTGTCGGTAGGGATTTTTGGCATAAACAGTAAGGCAATGACGTCATCGGCGAAACAGGTGCGCGGTTTTACAGGCCAAGCTAGATAAGAGCGTTAATGTAAAAAACGTGAAAATTAAGCATACTTTCATTTATATACCATCAATATTTGACAGAACAGATCATCCCGCTTTATATATAGTGGGATTACGTGGTGTAAACTACATATAGTTACAAAAATATGAGGATTTTCCTCGTGTACTGAATAAATAAATTTACCAGAGCGGGCTGCATTTTGGTCCAGGTGTCAACAGGAAAGGACGGCAGAGAACACTAAATATTCAAATGACTTTCAAAGCCAGTCGCAATGAAAGTGACCTGAAAGTTCTGTAATGTATTTGAGGAGTGACGCCTGAAAATTTGATTCATTATCAGTTGTGGAATCATTAAAATGATTTAATCCTTTTTTTTTTTTTTTTCATTCTACGGTATTTTATTGTCTTCATTAACAAAGGAAAACAAACAACTTTTTCAAAACCTACAAATTATTTGAGAAGAAGGGACTACAAAAAAGTTGACCCGTTCAATATGAAACTGATATAAAAACCTTACCTCAAATGATTTAAATTAGACTCAGGTCTCCCATTCCACTTCTAATTGTTTCTATTGCAGTGCTTTCTCGAAAAATGACATTTGGACGATTTTTAAAACATGACATTTGGACGATTTCTTAAAACATGACATATGGACGATTTCTTAAAAATGACATTTGGACGATATTCCTAAAGGAGAATTTTAATGTTTCTGAACCCTGACATTTTTTTACAGCCGTCATTCCAAAAGTTCCTAATATGTAACATGTAAATGGTTTCTTGAAAAAATTATTGTCATACATTTTCAAAATCCAAAACGCACGTGATTCTTCATCAATATTCTACCTAGTGCAGTATGTAGTTATTAAGTAAATCTAATCCTAAATCTATTTTACTTCTTACGGAACATACTCCCAGTAAAAGCTGGCAAATCAATAACTTCTCAGTAAACTGAAACCGAGGAGTTAAGGTGTCCCGACACTTCATCACCAGCCCTCCACCTCTGGGTCACGAGTTCGAAACCCACGTCCGACAGTTACCTAATACTGACTCTGGGCTGGTGTTTTTTCTCCATGTACTCCGGCTTTCCTCCACAACTAAAACCTGGCAGGTCCTAAAATGACCCTGGCTGTTAATAGGACGTTAAACAAAATAAACCAAACCAAATGCATGTATATCAATACCTCACATATTCTAACGAATTCCTGTTCTTCAAAACACCAATAGACCAATGAAGTTTATATTTGGAGCATGCTTGTTGAAAAACATTCATGACTCCTTAACATTTAACAATATTTATCTATTTATTTATTTATCTTTATCTATTTATTCAAGACATGACTTTGATATCGTCTAAAAGTGAATGTTATAGGACCGATATATAATCAGCACTGCGGTCAATATCTCCGGTGGGATATTTCGCGAACTTTGATTGTGATAATTGGAAGTACACTGTCTGCATTTGGGAATATATACAAAGCTTGGCCGCCACAACTCTCCGTCATCAACCAGGTCCCTCCATATCTATCCGTCCATCATCATCCGTCCTGGCGATCGTCTCGTCCAGACTCCATCAGATTGAAGAAACTTGCTGAAGACAAAGTAGACATCTTATCCGGTATCGGGAATGACTGGGAAATTCGTCCGCCGATCTTCTACTGATAACACCATCCTTAAATCTATCCCAGCGTCCACACAGGAGAAACATGGCCATTCTGTTCATGTTACATTTACAAGCTTAAATGTATTGATTTTCGTCATATGTACATATACAGATAAGGAAGAAAGACGCCCTATTTCCAAATTAGTTTGATTTTCGGAATCCTTTGTACAAATATATCATGTTTTTTTCTGAAGCATTCCTGTTATATATTGTACCATAAACTTGTTGAGTCGTGTAAAATAAATTTCAATGATAGATAGTACTGCAATTTACAGGGCCACGGACAGATCGGGCGGCAGATCATCGGACACTACAACTTCAGGTGAAGACCCGTGGTTTGTGGTTCGATCTCAGGCCGCAGATTTCCGTCTTGTGGTTTCGTTATTATGTCCTTAGACAAGACACTCTAACCAAATTTCTACCGATACTTAGCGACGTGCTTCTTATGATGTTCAATGAGGTAGCCACCAGCTACTACAATTATACAACAACCACGATACAACGCTAACTGGCTACAGGTCGATACATTTAGCAGACAAATAAACATGTAATATAATGGATTTAGCGAAATATCAGATGTATATTACATGTATTTTCGTCTGTGCCAGTTTCGGATCTTTGAGTTTTTGAGGAGGCTCGGGAACTCCTCACTCCAGATAACAGCAAAGTATCACGTTTTTATTAACAGGACTTTCTCAAACATTCAGACCTAATTAACCCATGCATGTCCAAGCAAGTCAACTTTCTTATCAGATATGTTTTCCTCACGTTTTGTTCTTTCGGAAATATAGAAACCAAATACAGGTTTTCCCATCACCAGACATCACATCACGATGTATGTAATTAGGTCGGTATATTTATAAACACTATAATAATGAAAATATACAGAAGACTTTTCTATCGTAACTCATACGGTCGCCTTTCCTATAACGGTGGCTGGGTAATTCTTCAATTTAGCGATGCCAAATTCTGTAGAATATGGCTGATTTATTTACTAGTACGGTATAAGATGTTGTAAATCTCTGATTTCTTCATTCATCACCCCTCTACATGATTATTTCATAAGAGTACTTTTGTGAACTATATAGTTCGCGGTTAGGATACGCGGTCATGACGTCATTAATTATCACGTTGCCATGACGATGGTTCGTTGGACGACGGATATATTGTGACCCCACATACAGCCCGGGTCATTTCGTATAAATCATAAATATATTGAGTATAGGGCCAAAAATGAAAAACAGAAAATATCGTGAAGTTTGTCCTAAAGGCTGAGTTCTTTAGAACGTGTCGACAATAGACAACAATAGCGATTTGTGCTATTAATAAAGTTGCTTCCTTTTGTTTCGTAAACCTAATGAACAGAAATGGTTTTCGGACGTCTTGTAAATAACCGGATGAATTACAACCGTACATCCGGGTTATGTAGACATCTGATTGTTGTGTCTTCTCTAATCGGAAGTGCCTCGGTCGTTGCCGGTATACAGGACAATATAATACGATGATATCCGATGTGACTCGTGTTAGCTAATTAGTCCGCGCTGTACAGAGACGGTACTGTAAGCGGGAAGGTTACGTAACGACACACACTTACGCCATGTCTTTTGAATGCTTTCAGCCGTCTGCTCAATCGATTTATCGACCAGCGTCTTTCTCGACTTATCTCTTAAACCGCCGTCTTGTTTTCTGTACACAAACAAGCGGTACGTGGGGACGGCGCTTTCCGAACTGATTCGAAGAATTTTTATGTATCTCTTCAAAGGAAGGGAATGGGCGACAGTAGTTATTGATCAGAAAACGCAACTAATGCAATTTATTGAACAGACGAAATCGAATGTGATTTGGGAGAGATGCTGGGCGAAATCTCATTAGAGGTGTGAACGGTGTGTAAATATAGGCAGTACAACTCTAACAAGATAGAGTAGACTTAACACCACAAACAACCAAATTCTACACAATATCAGCACGTCATATTTCGCGGGAGTCTCTACTACAGCGAACTACGTAATGAGCCGAGATCGGCCTTTCGGAACTCTCCCACGTTATATAATGTACAATGTATGTAGAGAGTTTAGGTCCGCGTTTCAGAACTCTCTCGTGTTATATAAAGCGGACTTCATGTATGTAGAGAGTTGAGGTCCGCGTTTCAGAACTCATGTATGTAGAGAGCTTATGTTTGTGTTTCAGAACTCCCACCTGCTATATAGAAACGGACTTCATGTATGTAGATAGTTGAGGTCCGTGTTTCAGAACTCCCACCTGTTATATAAAGCGGACTTCATGTATGTAGAGAGTTGAGGTCCGCGTTTTAGAACTCTCCCGTGTTATATAAAGCGGACTTTATGTATTTAGAGAGTTGAGGTCCGCGTTTTAGAACTCTCCCGTGTTATATAAAGCGGACTACATGTATGTAGAGAGTTGAGGTCCGCGTTTTAGAACTCTTTCGTGTTATATAAAGCGGACTTTATGTATGTAGAGAGTTGAGGTCCGCGTTTCAGAACTCTTTCGTGTTATATAAAGTGGACTTTATGTATGTAGAGAGTTGAGGTCCGCGTTTCAGTATATAAAGCGGACTTTATGTATGTAGAGAGTTGAGGTCCGCGTTTCAGAACTCTTTCGTGTTATATAAAGCGGACTTTATGTATGTAGAGAGTTGAGGTCCGCGTTTCAGAACTCTTTCGTGTTATATAAAGTGGACTTTATGTATGTAGAGAGTTGAGGTCCGCGTTTCAGAACTCTCCAATATAATTGTTATACAAAGCTTTCTGTTTAAGGATGTTTAGGCTTACATGCACCCATGTGATCTATCATCGTATAGCTCCGATCGATCCCCTGGGGACACTTGCCCAAAAAAGTCTCATATTTATGAATTATCCATCAACCAAATCCAGTATTCTGATTGGTTCCGTAGAATATGGCTACGTAAAATCTGACCTATCAGAAATAAATGTCATTTCATCTGACCTTTGGTTTGTTTGGCAAAATGTCAGAAAACAACCACCATGTCGACACATCAGCCCAACCATCTTGGTATACCGTTTATGTTTTCCAGACGAAGAAGAGCTTAATTGATAAGAAGCATTTTGATTGGTCGATAAACATGAATATTCATGTAAAACCGAAGGTTATCAGGTGAAAGGTAGAACTCCGCTGGGGCTGACGATGCTGTACCTTTGTCTTGCAGCAGTGACCTTTTAGTATATCGATTAGGGCTGATCTTTGACGTGTTGAGCTTTGTACATTGTATCTTGAATCTTTGACATTTAATTTTTCCCATTCCGTTCCCTATATGTTGTTTTGATCTGAAAAAAAAACTTTGTTTCTTGTCAACGTTTTTGTGAAGCCTTTAACTGAAATCGTGACGTAATTCTACCGTTAACAGTCACATGTCTTCGCGGGTATGACACAATATCGAAAATCCTCGTACTTTTCAAACAAGCATTGAATAACAGTGGATTATGTCATTCTCTAGAAATTATCGAGGACGTGCGCTTGTATAGGATGTGACCTCATGGAGAAGGAGAGAGATAGAGGAAGAGAGAGAGGAAGAGAGAGAAGGGAGATGGATAGAGGGAGAATCAGAGAGGGAGATGGAGAGAGGGGAAGGAGAGAGAAAGAGGAAAAGAGAGAGGGAGAAGGAGAGAGGGAGATGGAGAGAGGGGAAGGAGAGAGGGGAAGAGAGAGAGATAGAGGGAGAGAGAGGAGATGGAGAGAGGGGAAGGAGAGAGCGAAGAGGGATAGAGGTAGGAGAGAGAGATCGGGAGATGGAGAGTGTGAGGGAATGGAGAGGGAGAGAGAAAGAGGAAAGAGAGACGGAGAGAGGGAGAGGGATAGAGGGAGATGGAGAGAGGGGAATGAGAGAGAGGGGAGGGAGAGGTAGAGGGAGAGAGGGAGAGGGATAGAGGGAGAGGGAGGGAGAGGGGGGGGAATGAGAGAGGGAGATGGTGAGAGGGGAAGGAGAGAGAAAGAAGAAAAGAGAGACGGAGAGAGGGAGAGGGATAGAGGGAGATGGAGAGGGAAAGAATGAGATAGGGGAAGGAGCGAGAGGGATAGAAGGAAATGGAGAAAGGGATAAAGGTTAGAGGGAGTTGATGGGGGTGAGGGGGAGAGAGAAATGGAGAGAAGGTGAGGGGGAGAGAGAAATGGAGAGAAAGTGAGGGGGAGAGAAATCATCGTATATTCTACGTCTTAGTTTTGTTATTTGTTACACGTGCACCAGGAAACCTATCGGTACGTACGTCACGTGCGGTTTCCCGACGTTTCTTTCTTCCTAACTTTACCTGCAGTCGCGCGACACGCCAGATTCACCTGTTAACATGCAATATATATCAAATGTGGCTTTTGTTGTGTATTTTATCCGCTTTTGGCCCACACAAATTTGTCTGCTCTACAGACAAATCACAAACAGGTATGTATTCTGTATGTGAGATACAGGGAAAGGTTTATTTCGCACGGAAAATAACAAAAGTATAGTTTTATTCGATCTGAAACCATAGAACTTTTGTAGAGTAGAAACGTTTTATAATGCTGTAAAGATAGATAGACATCGCCTCCAACAAAGTGGCACGGAAGCTTCTTAGGAAAAGCTGCAAACAAAACGCAAACCACCTCCTACACAAATATTAAGATGCAGGCATCAGAAAAATATAGTGAAACACCGTTAACTTATAAATGCTACATGATACACTTTACATAAAGAAAAAATCGACAGTAGTAATACCATTGTGCTATGTTCCGTTTTACATTTATAGTCATCTAAGGACGACCTCCCCTGTATGTTTTGGGAGGCTTCGGTATGATCGTGTTTATCTTCTTGTGACAAAGCTAAACTGATTCCGACTTTACCTTTACAGTGCTGTCTCACTGAATCTTACTGCCGAAGTCATCCAGCAGGACACTCCACCCGGTCACATTATGCTGAACACGGGTGAACCAGTCGACCAATTCCACCCGGTCATATTATGCTGAATACGGGTGAACCAGTCGACCAATTCCACCCGATCACATTATGCTGACAACGGGCGAACCAGTCGTCCCACTCCACCCGGTCACATTATGCTGAACACGGGTGAACCAGTCGACCAATTCCACCCGATCACATTATGCTGACAACGGGTGAACCAGTCGACCAATTCCACCCGGTCACATTATGCTGACAACGGGCGAACCAGTCGTCCCACTCCACCCGATCACATTATGCTGACAACGGGTGAACCAGTCGACCAATTCCACCCGGTCACATTATGCTGACAACGGGCGAACCAGTCGTCCCACTCACAACAGGTCACATTATACTGACAACGGGCGAACCAGTCGTCCCACTCCACCCGGCCACAATTATACTGATAACAGTCAAACTAGTCGTCCCACTCCACCCGGTCACATTATACTGACAACGGGCGAACCAGTCGTCCCGCTCACAACAGGTCACATTATACTGACAACGGGCGAACCAGTCGTCCCACTCCACCCGGCCACAATTATACTGACAACAGTAGAACTAGTCGTCCCACTCCACCCGGTCACATTATACTGACAATGGGCGAACCAGTCGTCCCACTCCACCCGGTCACATTATACTGACAACGGGCGAACCAGTCGTCCTACTCCACCCGGTCACATTATACTGACAACGGGCGAACCAGTCGTCCCACTCCACCCAGTCACTATATACTGACAACGGGCGAACCAGTTGTCATACTCCACCCAGTCACTATATACTGACAACGGGCGAACCAGTTGTCATACTCCACCCAGTCACTATATACTGACAACGGGCGAACCAGTTGTCATACTCCCATAAGGCTGAGCGTAAAGCAGTAGTAAGAACTGTTGAAAACTGGGAAAGAACCCAAAGCGTCTGGTACGTATCGTCTAGAGTATAGAACCCAAAGTCTCTGGTATCTCTCGTCCAGAGTACATAACACAAAGTCTCTGGTACATATATATAATGTACGTCAGGGCCGAAACACAGAACCCCATGGCCGAGACGTGACAGAACCCAAAGCCTCTGGTATGTCTCGGCCATGGGACAGAAAACAAAGCCTCTGGTATGTCTCGGCCATGGGACAGAACCCAAAGCCTCTGTCACGTCTCGGTCATGGAACAGAACCCAAAGCCTCTGGTATGTCTCGGCCATGGGACAGAACCCAAAGCCTCTGTCACGTCTCGGCCATGGGACAGAACCCAAAGCCTCTGTCACGTCTCGGCCATGGGACAGAACCAAAAGCCTCTGGTATGTCTCGGCTATGGGACAGAACCCAAAACCACTGGTACATGTACATCTCGGCCAGATGACCCAAAGCCTCTGTCACGTCTCGGCCATGGGACAGAACCCAAAGCCTCTGTCACGTCTCGGCCATGGGACAGAAAACAAAGCCTCTGGTATGTCTCGGCCATGGGACAGAACCCAAAGCCTCTGTCACGTCTCGGTCATGGAACAGAACCCAAAGCCTCTGGTATGTCTCGGCCATGGGACAGAACCCAAAGCCTCTGTCACGTCTCGGCCATGGGACAGAACCCAAAGCCTCTGTCACGTCTCGGCCATGGGACAGAACCAAAAGCCTCTGGTATGTCTCGGCTATGGGACAGAACCCAAAGCCTCTGGTATGTCTCGGCCATGGGACAGAACCCAAAGCCTCTGTCACGTCTCGGCCATGGGACAGAACCCAAAGCCTCTGTCACGTCTCGGCCATGGGACAGAACCACAAGCCTCTGTCACGTCTCGGCCATGGGATAGAACCCAAAGCCTCTGGTATGTCTCGGCCATGAGACGAACCCAAAACCACTGGTACATCTCGGCCAGATGACAGAACCACAAGCCTTCCTCCGAAACGCAAATGCCAAGCGTAAGGCAGTGCCAAGGAAGACATTAGGAAAAGGCTCAGAAAGAAGAGGAAAGATTATATCTCAAATTTAGTCGCCTCTCAGGGTTATGCAATATGAGTAGCGGTTATAAATCGTTCACTCTACCTGCAGTGAAAACACAAATACTGCACCGATACATGTTATATGTATATTTGACATTATTGACCGGCCAACTTTCAATTCATGTATAGTTAATGAAAGGTACATTTAGTACACTGGTAAACAGATTTAGACATTAAGCATAGCTGGATAGGTAGGATGAGAGCACTATGAAGCTGAAGGGAGCATATCTCGTAAACAAAATCCGATAGAAGCTCCTTACCTTCTATTGAGATATGACGTAAACGTAAGCAGAACAATATAATGTTTCTGATAAAATACAAGAATTTACTTGATTGTAATGTTCATGGAATTTATTTAAATACAAATCCCAGCGATAATGTGAATGTCCTGAGACACTGAAGTCATTCTATCGGCGCCAACAAGACCGGCCCATATCGCGTGCAGTGTGTCGCGTGCTCTTTGAGGATACCCGACGTCTCGGGTGTTGACTCTACCACGTCGCCGTCACCGAGACGCTTGTTGTCTGGGTCACGTGTAAAACACTCTACTGACCCATATTTGTATGACTGCAGGTAGTAAATGCTTTAATGTTGCCGTTCTTTAGGACGTTCTCTGATTCAGGTAGTTTAATATTTATAGAACACTTTTGTATTCGTACATGAGCGATGGTAAAGTGGACATCAATAATCGATGATCTGATTTATATCTGTGATCAACCTCATTGTGTGTCGTTTTAATGTACTATACGCCGTACTTATATACGCCGTCCTATCTAACCCGTGTACCTCACCAATCCGTAAAACCAAGACATTCGGAAATGGCCGTGCTTAATGCGCTTTGTTTTTTTTTACAGTTTTTTTTTAATAGTTTGTCACAATACCAAACCAGAGAATTCTTGTTTTTTAAAGACTTCATGACTGGGATACTTTGTCTTGACAGTTTTTTACTAACACCAAAACTATAAAAGTACTGTTTTAAAAGCTTCGTGACTTTGGAATATTTTGTCTAAACAGTTTATCACCAATACCAAACCATAAGAGGACATCTTTTAAAAACTTCGTGACTTTGGGATACTTGAACATGCAACATATATAACAAATGATCCACCGAACGCCACTTGTGTCTGACTAAAACAGTGTCCTAACCACTATCTTGTGTCTGACTAAAACAGTGTCCTAATCACTATCCGAGTGAAGAAGTTAGCTGATCTTTGTATCTCTTTGAAAATTCCTAAACTAGCGATATTTTTATCATTGTTCTTCATTGCCAGGATTAAACATTTATAATACCGCAGATCACTATATTTAGTGTTCCGCAGAAAATGGTAACAAATGGTAAAACGTACTCTCTATTTCCAGGAAATTCCGTCCTGAGGTTGATATAATCTTTACACATGCAAACAATAACCGATGTCCATGTTCTCATTTGAATATTTAGATGTCTGATGGGCCATTAAGAGCTGGGGTGCGATCAGTGCCAGTGTAAGACCTGTGCTAAACGCTTAGTGTTTGAGTAGATGAACACGAACAATACGCTATTATAATGTATAATCCCCGTCTTTTGATGGCGGTACCATGTATTCACACAAATGCATAGCGCCACCATCACAGACGGCGCCTTAATGCTATCGCCATCACATAAAACGCTGTTCTCTTTTAAATATATCAATGTAGAAGAAGCAGGAGATTGCTGAAATTCGCCACAAGTATTTGCATGTAAAGGTCTGTTTGTGGTACCCAGACACGCACGGTCGGCCCGTCAACGTGAACACGAACTTCAGGAACTATCAGATAGCTGCCAAAAACTGACATTAAAACAGATGACGCATACTCAACTTTTTCTTGAAAAAAACAACAAATATATGATGGAAATGGGAGATTTCTAAATTCGGCGACCATCCTCAAACAAAGTACAATATCAAGTATATAAGTACTTCCGCTTTACCTTGCACGTGGAGTTGCTTTGATTTTTGTCTCCGCCTTTTAACATTTGATTAATGCAATTCGTGACAAGAGATTGTATACAAGGGTATTGTTAGTCGGTGTTAAGCCGACATTCCATACCCTTTGTTCCAGTAATGGTTTCCCGAATCAATGCTTGGTTTGACCGTTTACGATCTGTAGAACAGCATGCGGTCTTGCCGTTTCCGGTCCGGAACACGACATGCACACATTACTCCGCTTCGAGTATTAGTATGTGTCTACTATAGAACACATGGGATAGGACATTTATCCGAATGATCCAAACACAACTTTGTCACGCACGTGCTTAACACGAGACATGCATGGGCATTACGGGGGTAACATGACTTAGTTATTTACCGTTACTTTTCTTCTAGATCAAATTGAAATCTCTTTTTAAATGATGGTAGGTGAATATGAATTAATACGAAGAACAATGTGAATCTGTAAAAGGCAAACATATTCATCACATTAAGATATTATAATCAGTCAAAAATTCGGTCAAAACTGAGCGAATCGCATGCGAATAGACATCAATTTTAATATTTTATTAATTTTGATATCATACTATAAAACTTGTACGATACAACAGAACTATAAATACGTTTTATTACAGCGAATCAACGGGAACGACAATAACACCGGCTTGTCTGCGAAACATGAGTCTCACCTGGGTATCACTACTACAACAGTCCTATCTCAGTGTGTATATCACTACAACAGTCCTATCTCAGAATGTATATCACTACTACAACAGTCCTATCTCAGTGTGTATATCAATACTACAACAGTCCTATCTCAGTGTGTATATCACCACTACAGTCCTATCTCAGTGTGTATATCACTACAACAGTCCTATCTCAGTGTGTATACCACTACAACAGTCCTATCTCAGTGTGTATATCATTACTACTACAGTCCTATCTCAGGGTGTATATCACTACAACAACAGTCCTATCTCAGTGTGTATATCACTACAACAGTCTTATCTCACTGTGTATATCACCACTACAACAGTCCTATCTCAGTGTGTATATCACTACAACAACAGTCCTATCTCAGTGTGTATATCACTACAACAGTCCTATCTCAGTGTGTATATCACTACTACAACAGTCCTATCTCAGTGTGTATATCACTACTACAACAGTCCTATCTCAGTGTGTATATCACTACTACAGTCCTATCTCAGTGTGTATATCACTACAACAGTCCTATCTCAGTGTGTATATCACTACAACAGTCCTATCTCAGTGTGTATATCACTACTACAACAGTCCTATCTCATTGTGTATATCACTACAACAGTCCTATCTCAGTATGTATATCACTACAACAGTCCTATCTCAGTGTGTATATCACTACTACAACAGTCCTATCTCAGTGTGTATATCACTACTACAACAGTCCTATATCAGTGTGTATATCACTACAACAGTCCTATCTCAGTGTGTATATCACTACAACAGTCCTATCTCAGTGTGTATATCACTACAACAGTCCTATCTCAGTGTGTATATCACTACTACAACAGTCCTATCTCAGTGTGTATATCACTACTACAACAGTCCTATATCAGTGTGTATATCACTACTACAACAGTCCTATCTCAGTGTGTATATCACTACTACAGTCCTATCTCAGTGTGTATATCACTACTACAACAGTCCTATCTCAGTGTGTATATCACTACTACAACAGTCCTATCTCAGTGTGTATATCACTACTACAACAGTCCTATCTCAGTGTGTATATCACTACTACAACAGTCCTATCTCAGTGTGTATATCACTACTACAACAGCCCTATCTCAGTGTGTATATCACTACCACACTCCTATCTCAGTGTGTATATCACTACTACCACACTCCTATCTCAGTGTGTATATCACTACAACAGTCCTATATCAGTGTGTATATCACTACTACAGTCCTATATCAGTGTGTATATCACTACAACAGTCCTATCTCAGTGTGTATATCACTACTACAACAGTCCTATCTCAGTGTGTATATCACTACAACAGTCCTATCTCAGTGTGTATATCACTACTACAACAGTCCTATCTCAGTGTGTATATCACTACTACAGTCCTATCTCAGTGTGTATATCACTATAACAGTACTATCTAGGTGTGTATATCACTACAACAGTCCTGTCTCAGTGTATATCACTACTACAACAGTCCTATCTCAGTGTGTATATCACTTCTACAACAGTCCTATCTCAGTGTGTATATTACTACCACATTCCTATATCAGTGTGTATATCACTACAACAGTCCTATCTCAGTGTGTATATCACTACAACAGTCCTATCTCAGTGTGTATATCACTACAACAGTCCTATCTCAGTGTGTATATCACTACTACAACAGTTCTATCTCAGTGTGTATATCACTACAACAGTTCTATCTCAGTGTGTATATCACTACAACAGTCCTATCTCAGTGTGTATATCACTACTACAACAGTCCTATCTCAGTGTGTATATCACTACAACAGTTCTATCTCAGTGTGTATATCACTACTACAACAATCCTATCTCAGTCTGTATATCACTACAACAGTCCTATCTCAGTGTGTATATCACTACAACAGTCCTATCTCAGTGTGTATATCACTACTACAACAGTCCTATCTCAGTGTGTATATCACTACAACAGTCCTATCTCAGTGTGTATATCACTACAACAGTCCTATCTCAGTGTGTATATCACTACAACAGTCCTATCTCAGTGTGTATATCACTACAACAGTCCTATCTCAGTGTGTATTTCACTACAACAGTCCTATCTCAGTGGGTATATCACTACAGCAGTCCTATCTCAGTGTGTATATCACTACAACAGTCCTATATCAGTGTGTATATCACTACAACAGTCCTATCTCAGTGTGTATATCACTACAACAGTCCTATCTCAGTGTGTATATCACTACTACAGTCCTATCTCAGTGTGTATATCACTACAACAGTCCTATCTCAGCGTGTATATCACTACTACAACAGTCCTATCTCAGTGTGTATATCACTACAACAGTCCTATCTCAGTGTGTATATCACTACTACAACAGTCCTATCTCAGTGTGTATATCACTACATCAGTCCTATCTCAGTGTGTATATCACTTACTACAACAGTCCTATCTCAGTGTGTATATCACTACTACAACAGTCCTATCTCAGTGTGTATATCACTACTACAACAGTCCTATCTCAGTGTGTAATATCACTACACAACAGTCCTATCTCAGTGTGTATATCACTACAACAGTCCTATCTCAGTGTTCACTACTACAAACAGTCCTATCTCAGTGTGTATATCACTACTACAACAGTCCTATCTCAGTGGGTATATCACTACAACAGTCCTATCTCAGTCTGTATATCACTACTTTAACATTTTTATCCAACACTAGTCCATCAATCCTAACTGATTTAGCGATCACATCTTGTTTTCTGTTCTTTACATTGTTTTTCTTTGAAAAGAATTAAATTGAGAACGGTTTTTTTCAGTTATTTGTATATGCTTTTTAGAATTGATGTTTTTCCAATCTCGAAGTTTCCTTTTTGAAAAGAATAATAGAGATGACATTTTCTTGATAAGGATGTATACTAGATCCAGACATCTTTAACGAATCACTACCGGGTTATAGTGGACTCGCCCACTCCCTACTCGCCAATCTACACTGTCTCGCGATGTAACTCCCTCGAGATGCATGCAGCGGTTTCAGCCTCTGAATCTCCTAGTGATCCATCAAATTTTTCAAAATTTCCAAGCTCGAACGTTATGTAATGACCTGCCGAGGTTTCAGCGGCGAGTTGACATGCATGTTGACGTAATTTTCCCTGAGAAAGATGGAAATGAGCACCAAGCTTATTATGGAATAAATTTCGCCAAATAAAAGTATAAATTTTCTAACTTTTCAAAAATGTAAATCTTTTAAATTTTTAAGTACAACGCTAATTATTTTGGATTTGATCATGAATGAATTTGTTTTGAAACAAAATAAATTCATGGTACATGTGGATGGAGTGTGTTGTAGATCGTGCCGCCGATGCTACCGAGCTCCGCAGCCCAAATTGACATATATTCTGAGCCCCCTGATAGATGGGGCTTGTGTGTGACATGGCGGTAAAGCACACATTTCTAATTTCTTGTCTTGTGATCGATGCTGTGGCAGTGCAGTGTTTCTATATGTATTTAATAGGTAGAAAGCCGATCGCCTCCATCACGTCAGCCACATAGATCTACAGAACTAGTACTAGGACTCCCTTACATACAAACTGTACCACGGGTATTAAAACAGCATTAAATTCTGCGACAATACGAACGCGCCTCCGTAATTAATCGAACGCGCCTGTAAATAAAATGTAGACTTTTAGAAGGCGGTGTTACTTGGCGCATATAGTTCCATGTAAATCAATATCGCGGGAGTGTTTTAAGTAATTACATATCCTTTTGGAGTGAATTTGGCGGGTTGTGAAAGAAAAACTCGTTTTATGAGACAAAGAGAAAGTAAAAAGCAATATAAATTTTAATATGTCTGTAAAGTCAATATGAGGGAGATTAGTATACAGAGTAACATTGTGCACAGTGGATAGGCTTGTTAAAACCTCTATAGAACCTCTCATTGGTGTAGAAATCTCATTGAACCTAGCGTAGCACTGACAGACTTGTTAAGTAACAAAAATGGACAGCTTGCTATTTAAAATAACACCGTTGATATTGACCACAACGGTGATTATTGGTTTGATCATATCGTAATTCTGACATTCAGACTAGCTACAAAGGTGCTTTTATCTGAAAACTTTTCAAAATCGGTTTCCACTGAATATGAGGATAACCAAAATCAAATTCCGTAGTATTATCAAACCGAAATATATCATTCTGATAAAGTAACATGTGTTAGCATTCAGAAGTCCCGGGTTCGAGTCAAAATCTGGTCGTTCATTTTTCCTCTACTACACAGGCTAACAGTCTTCATGTCAATTCAGGTCAATTTCAGGTCAATTTCAGGTCATTTCAGGTCAATTTCAGGTCAATGTTTTTTTCAGATTATAAACCTTAATCACAGTAATCACAGTATGACATCGATGTAAGCCTTAAAAGGCTTGTGTGATGTATTATCGCCATGTCATTACAGAATGAGGTTTGTCAAATAGAAGGTTAGCGACTTCGGATTGGTTGTTTCTTCACTAAATAGATAAACATATGGTAATGCACATTTTGTACACTTAAAATAATGTGCACTTAAATATTAAACATCTTGTCTGTGTATTACACATTAGTCGCACCACGTGACGATACAACCCGGAAGTTCCCGTGAGTACTGATGTCAGTAACAGCTATACCGAGGTCGACGACCGGTCGGATTAGCGACACACGACAATCTGATAGCATCAATCCACGTGATATTTAAGCATTGTTATTTGGTAACGTCAAAGTCTTGTATGTCAGTGTACATTTTGATCCTTTATAAGATACAATAAATACCAAAGGGAGGCTGCGTATAAAAACAAACTTGTTAACCCTCCCCGGCCTTGGTCAATGGTACTCCGGTCATTTCGTCCTCGCTCAGTCCGGATTTATTCATCCACCGACTGGCCTTCTCTGGACGATATTGATTTCCACGTGGCTAGCACCAAATGACCACACGTGTTATGCCATTTGGTATTTTCGATGCCCAATAAATAACTTTTGTTTTGTTTTGATGATGACATATACACATTGACGAATCACTTTGTTGCGATCGTCGTCGTCGTCATCGTCGTTGTCGTCGGTCATTCGTCGGATTCGTCATTAGAACAAAGATGTCCGTGCAACTACATCTGTTTTCGTGCATTTTCACTAAATCAGATTAGTTTTGGACTGATGTTTCAAGTTTGAAGGATAGAAGTCAATGTCACAGGTGGTACCCAGGCAACATTCCGTCACGTGAAATTCATTTGAATTTTTTCGCGTGAAAATTGTGTGAAATTCCAGTGTTTTTACGTGAAAATTTTCATGTTAATTTAATTCTCTTTTTGCCCTTTTAACGTGAAATTCACACGAAATTTTTCAGGTGAAATTCATGTGCATTTTATGTGAATTTCACGTGAAGGAATTTTGTCTCTATATTGTAAGGAATTTTGTCTATATACTGTAAATAAAAACAATCATTTCTCAGGGGATAAACTTAGTTCCTTAGACTTGTAAAACTCCTTTCAGGTTGTCTTACTTATAGTGTCACTACTATCTTAAAATGCTATCAATGTAATTATGTTGACATTTAATAGATTTTAATAGAATTAAGTTTTTTTCATAAAATTTCAAAATTTTATCATTCGCTCAGACACAATTTGTGTGACAAGAGGTCATAAATATTAGTAGTTTAAGTACTGTACATGGCACACAATACCATAGATATACAAAAATATCGGTAGTACGTGATGATATTCAAAAAGTATACATACAATATATACTGTAATTGTATCCAACTTTAACGTATACAGCATTTAGTAGTAATAATAACTTCACCGTAAATTATACGATAGTTTTTTTTTTGATAAATAAGCATATATTAATAAATATGAAAATTTGAAAGCATTCCTTTCATTTTGTGTCCACTTGAAAATATGTGGTAATATGTCGGGATGTATTTCAGCCTTATAGCTGTGAATAAAGAATTGAATACATCACCTATACCACTATAACAGAGTAGGTATATCTGGTCCTGCTGCTGAATTCCTCGACATCTTCCTACTTCTACAGGAAATTTAATATTTGACTTTCTGAATCTACAAATAATTTCTGCGGTTTTCTTTTTTATTCAAACGTAGCAGCTACTAACCTTCCATAAGAAAACTAATTTTTGCATAGTATATACACATCCCCTCGACGAGTTTTCCATTTCATTTAACAAGGACATCCGGTTTCTCCGTTGATCATAAAGTTGATTGTACCTTTCCTTAATTGTCTTACAAAAATGGGGGGGGGGGGGGGGGGGGGGGGGGGGGGGGGGGGGGGGGGGTCAGGAAGACTAAGTTCTCATAATCCCATATACTTAGAAAGGAGAGACCAATGAGTGAAATAATTTAAATTTCAAATCAAGTGGGAAATCAATATTTCTTACTTTCGGTTCAGATAGTCGATTTTTGCCGCGTCAAAACTACCGATGTAATTAAAAGAACGCCTAATTATGGTAACCAGCCTTTGATATCGAGCTCTTTATTAGATAAAGTAAATTGGTTTCTAGAATTCTTTCTTTTAGAAAAAAAAATCGCCTTTTGGTTTTCTGTGTGTTCACAGCTAGTTTCTAACTTTGACAGTATTCTAGGAACTTATAATTATTGAGCATAGTTTGTAGCTTCTCTAGTGTTTCTGACACTAAGGCATATAGATTCTAATGCGTTCGTTTGCATGCTGTGGTTAGACGGCCGGTCGGGCTAGACTTCCGGTCAAGCGCGAGGGGTCCGCAGGGGGTAACCGTTGTCATATTAATACTATGCACGTGCATATAATCCGTTGAACTATTTAATTGAAGTTTAATAATACTGATAAGACTATAGGAACTAAATACTTTAGAGGTTTAAGACTTTGGAGATTTAAGACTTTGGAGATTTAAGACTTTGGAGATTTAAGACTTCGGATATTTAAGACTTTAGAGGTTTAAGACTTTAGAGGTTCAAAACGTTAGAGGTTTAAGTCTTTGGAGGTTTAAGACTTTGGAGATGTAAGACTGTAGAGGTTTCAGACTTTAGAGGTTTAAGACTTTGGAGATTTAAGACTTTAGATGATTAAGACTTTAGAGGTTTAATACTTTAGAGGCTTAATACTTTATATGATTAAGACTTCAGAGATCGACGACTTTAGAGGTGATGGTAACATTAGATAGATCTGGAATAGGCTTACATACGATGTATATATGATCAAAACTTACTCTTCAACCATCTATACATCATGTTAAAAATAAATCATACTGAACATAACAGCTGATTTTCTGGGAATAAAAAGAAACTAACGAGAGGAAATCCCTGTTACAATTGGTACCTTAAGATTTCTTTAAAGGTCCATAGGTCTAAGGTCAAGGTCATGGTCTAAAGTCAAGGTCATGGTCTAAAGTCAAGGTCAAGGTCTAAAGTCAAGGTCATGGTCTAAAGTCAAAGTCACAATTACTATTGATTAATTTGGCTACTTTAGTTTAAACAATAATTTTTCAATATTCAAATACACACTTCACAATACACTAATCATATAAACATATAGGATTGTAAAACAAACTAAAAGCTTATACTAATACCAACTATGAAGAGGTTTATGATGAGAGTACACTCCGATTTTTTTGTTATGGTTCTATAACATAAACATATATTCAACCTAATTTTCAAATAATAAAGAAATGAAATAAGCTGATACAATTAAATCTATCTATATATATATC
The DNA here is from genome assembly GCF_902652985.1 of Pecten maximus. Classification (NCBI taxonomy): domain Eukaryota; kingdom Metazoa; phylum Mollusca; class Bivalvia; order Pectinida; family Pectinidae; genus Pecten; species Pecten maximus. The sequence continues at coordinate 35,956,646 of NC_047029.1, read as the reverse complement.
TATATGTAGAGAAAGAGACATTGTTCGAACAGTCTGAATAACATATCGACGAGTTAGATTGTCTGTAAATCATATTTTTCAAATAAAAAAAGCATAGACGCAATTCGAACGCACCTACATGAATTATTGCCGACTAGTTATCTTATAAATACGAGTACACGTGTCCCGAGCCCTAACTCACCAACGTGAGGCAGGACTGATTTTAACGTTGACATGGTCTTATGTACAACGTACTTCTTATAAATCAAAGAAAATGGCGGCGCCGGGATATACATCATGGCCTGCTATCGTTACATTATATATTTACAATGTATGAGCGCGTTATACAAGATTTATGGGTACTGGAAGTATTGGGTGACACAGTTCACATGTCGCGCCATGCATGTGCTGGTTGTTCCACAGTTCTATTAATATTTGATGAGGAATGCTGTGTGACAGAGGATTGGTACCTCCGGGGGTCAATTATACATCGTACCAGTAAACAAGTTTCGGGCCAGGGGAGAAGGGTCCAAGGGGGTGGGGGCGGACCCCGGCGTATTATTTTTTATAACTTCTGTGAGGATACCGCTACAATACAAAGAAATCATAATATACCATTTTTTATTGTTTTCTCCACTAGTCACGTGCTATCGATAGTCACACACATAGTCACGGTCTAACAACGCGGGATTTTGACCATTTCTCCGAGATTTAAAGCTTCTGGGGCCTAGGCGGCTCCCATACACTCGCCGTATTCCTTTCTGCCCATGTCCCTTTAACATCAAATCCTGGAATTTCAGAAGCAAAATGCTGTCATACCAGATTAATCGTCAGTAAAAGAAATATATATAAAAACACTTATAAAATACACACAGACAATGAATTTCTAAACTTTTAGTGTACACGCAAAAAACTTATTGTAGTACTACGTTTAACTTCTTGTTTCTGGTATTGTTTTACGTTGGGAGAATGTGAAGCTGACTTGTCCACGATTTGTATGGCGGGTGTTGTAATGACCCAGATTTATATGGCGGGTGTCGTCGAGACCCATATTTGTATGGCGGGTGTCGTCGTGACCCAGATTTGTATAGCGTGTGTCGTCGTGACCTAGATTTGTATGGCGGGTGTCGTCGTGACCTAGATTTGTATGGCGTGTGTCGCCGTGACCTAGATTTGTATGGCGGGTGTCGTCGTGACCTAAATTTGTATGGCGGGTGTCGTCGTGACCTAGATTTGTATGGCGTGTGTCGCCGTGACCTAGATTTCTATGGCGGGTGTCGTATTGACCTAGATTTGTATGGCTGGTGTCGTCGAGGACACAGAGGACGCTTACTCTTCCGAAACACCTTACCTTATTCTCCTTGTACTTTTTCAATTGTTTCCATACAAATATATAGTTTTGTTCGCATTTTGCACCCGTTTTATCGATTTAAAGTTAGAATTATAGTTTCATTATTATGTCGTTATTCTCTGCTGTTTTTGAAGTACCAGTTATAAAATTTCCTCCATAAAACAGTCATAATCACAACCTTAAAAGTTCTCTTTTTTTTTACTTCCTTCAAAATTACGTAACAGAACGCGCCCTTGTTCTTTCTTTATCACGTGACAGACACATATCCTTACACGTCCATGCTAATTGGAGCATACTGCAAGTAATCATACTTTAATGAAGTCATGTCAGACTTGTACATGTCACTGTGTTGTTTAGGCTGCGATCGACAGTTCTGTTTTATGGCCTCCATAGGCTTTCCACTTGGGAGTTTCGTTTATCCTCCAAAACTCTCCAATGGAAACAAACACGGAGTTTCCTTCCATTGATATTCTGGACGAGTATAAATTATCTAATACTGCGGCTTTGAATAATATGAGCGTGGCACTACCTTACGAATTCGATCGTATTCACACAATTTACATAATCAGACTCGCCTACCGTGATCACGAGGCGTGAACCAATATAGTCGTAACGCCAGTGCAGCGGTCACGTAAAACTTGAGATCAATAAAAAATAGGCCCCTCGTGGTGGCACTTCCGTTGTGAAATAACAGTCGATAATATTTCCGTACGCCTCGTGTGTAACAGAATAAAGGTATCATTTCAGTCAGTTTGTTACTTGTAGCGACACAAATAGTCCGTGAAAATCACTTCCTATCTCTCTCATTTTCTCACTTGCCGATTCAACTGCTGGTTAGGAAGGCGAGCAGAGCGCCAAGTTATTGTGCGAATTATCACAAAATGAAACCCACGCGATTATTTTCTAATTCCGAAACATGACGGTCAGTATTATTAAGTGTTGGCTGATGACGGCTTCAGTGATTCAGGCAAACTTTGTCTGTGCGCTCAGTCCGTCCTCAGCTAGCAACTTGTACGATCAAAATCACCTGGGTGTTTGCATCGAAAGGATTAATTCCAGTTTCACGAGTGACGTTGATGCACCAATGCATGACGTAACAGTGACGTTTTATTGTTCCATGTAGTCTGTGACATGTGATGGGATTTGTATAAGTCGTCTTACGAGTTATCGGAGTGAAGCTAGACAGATGTAAATCAGATTTGCTTGGAAGTCATGTGGTTTTGATTTAAATATGACCAATGATGAGCGAGTTGAACAGGTTAGGTTCAGATACGACAGGGAATAAACATGAAATTAGACAACCGGAAGTAGTAAAAATCTACTCAAAATAAACTGTTTTACATGTACTACAGATAACCGTAGGTTTCTGGTGATTTATCGGGGTTTTAGTTAGTCACCCCATATCAGATTTTTAAAAGACCGATGAAACATCAGAAATCTTCGGATTATATAGAGGCATGGAGAAGTAAATTTAAAAATTGGTATTTGACTTTAAACATAATTTATTGCCAAAATAGAAACAAAGGATTAGGCACAAGTTTTTTCACCTTATAGACGCCCCCCTCCCATCATGCAAATACATTACACGAAAACATTGAGATAAGCATAAACATATAGATTTATCTAACATAGAAACAGGTTCACAAGAAAGAGCACGTGAATACACATCAAAATCTATTGTTGGATTTGATGTAGTTTTGCACATGTCGGAACACAAGAGAGTTTAGGTCTACAGAAATATCTGAATTTCCAAACAAGAGAAGTTCTAAATCCAAAATAAAAACCTAAGACATTTTAGCTTTGAAACATATTTAATCTTTCCAAATAATTCATACAATTTGAATACTGATTATTACGTACAAATTGTACGTAATACCGGATTCGTCCAGATCATTATCTAGTCCTTCCCGCGCAATAATCTTCGTAACAAAAAAGTTGGATTTTGACGCCATGACAGTCTGGCGTTGGTTGTTTTTCGTGGTTAAATACATCACAAATAATATCGATGATATGTTTTAAATCGAACAGGAGACCTGCTAGTGATATTGCCGCTAATTCCAGATGTTAAAATATTGCATGAAATCCTGGTTTCAGATATAATTGTTCTTAGTCGATTTCATTTTTTATATCACGTGTGTCGGTGCGGAAATTTGCGGATTTCCCAAACATAGATATAAGGCCAGAATTTGGCAGAAATGACACGTTCAGTGATGGTCTAGAAAGGCTGGTGACCTATAAAGAGCGGTAAGACCAATGTTTTATTGGGAACTCAATAACAGAAGAACCGCAGTAGGACTGCCCCGCGCTCCACAGCTTAATCGGCGGAAGGACAATACTGGTCATTGCGTGATTTGACCGCTTCAGATCAGGATCTCCCAGCGACAAAAATATAAACTACGTTGACGAGGATGTTACAAGTTATCTATAAAGGGGATCAAACAGAGGACGAGAACACGACCCTAAGGAAAGTGCTAACCTCAATGATCAGTTAATTTGCTGAAGGCAGAACACATCGGTTAGTTTGTAAGTTGAAGGCTGAACACATCGGTTAGTTTGTAAGTTGAAGGCAGAACACATCGGTTAGTTTGTAAGTTGAAGGCTGAACACATCGGTTAGTTTGAGGACTGGATGCAAAACACATCGGCTAGTTTGAGGACTGGATGCAAAACACATTGGCTACTTTGTAAGCTTTAATGCTCGATCGGCTAGTTGAATAAAGAATATCGACATTTTAACGAAAACGTAAAAAAAAAACGTAAATTAAAACCGGAAGTATTATAGTAATTTGGATAAGAAGGTGGGAAGGATTTTCCAGAATATATACGAATACGTCCGTCAAGAAATGAATCTATCTAATGTAGATGATATCATGAACATCATCGATTAACCAAGGACAAAACATAAACAAAATTAAAGATTTACATAGAGACTCCTAAAAAGTTCAACAATGATAAAACCAGACGCTCCAGGGGAGTATGCGTCTTCTGCTACATCGACGACACGAATTATACAAATCTAGGTCAAATTAAAGTTACAATCTTAAATCAGAGTTAGACTGGTACCTACGGAAACATTTGGAATATACATCAGCATCAAACACGTCTGACTTCATATCGCATAAGGAAATAATATTAAACAGTGTTTTCAAATAAAAGTGTTCATAAAATAACAATAACAGTTTATTGAATGTTTTCCCTGGGTTTTCACCAACATGCATCTCTCGAAGTCTTGTGTTGTAATTTCTCCGTCAATAGTTGACAATTGTCACGGAAATCGTGATAATTGGAACAAACCTTGAATACCGAATCAACTGGGACATACAGGTAGGGAATGCAGGGATGTTGCTATCTAGAAATGGAAAATTAACGATTAGGAAATTGAAAACGTCACGGTAGGTCACCATACGGATTACTTGTAAGCTGTCTTTGCTGGTTACAGTTTATGTAAAGATCGCGGTAAGCGGCTGATGTTGGAGAGTCTGAAGTGTTCTAGATTTCAATTCTGCAAGATACCGGGGGTATATCCGACCGACACGGTCAATAACATTTTTGTTATTTAAAGCCAGAGGTCAATATACCTATAGGCGAGAATGGAGGACTTTCCTAAGTTGAGCATTCAGAGTTGGCCATACACATAGTACCAAGCATATTCATAACATATGCGGTAGTTTGAAGGTCGTGACCACAGTTTCCGACGTAGACCAGTATCCGTTAGACAAGATCAACGATAATTTTGTGGTATTTGCTAGAGTCAGCATTTCACAAAGATCGATTTCAAAAACGCCTATTTGCTAATAGTTTTACGCGAAGAGGACCTGCATTATCTGCAAATCAACACCCACTGTGACTTACTTCATTATAACCGGGCTATCATCTTCTCCTGTCGTCCGAAAGTGGCCCGTTCATCAAGTTTTACAAGGCGTGTCCAACGTACAGTGCATTCTGGACTTCATCGTTACTCGGACGACCGATGAAGTTTAGAATCCGTACTTCGGCGTTTGGTTTCGTATTGTTTTCGTGTAAATAAAAACAAGTGTGAGTTCTTCAAAACCTCCCTTGATATTTGTTAGCACATCTTTGATAAAGATGGCCTACCTGTACACAACACAATTTGGGTGAATATGTGTTATTGTTCCGGTGGACTCAGGTTCGCTACTCTCTTACATGAGGTAAAACAAACAGTAACAACGCAATTTTCACAGATTTAGCTCAATGCCTATCGACATGCGTAATGTTCTTAAAATAGACCATATGTTGGCACAGTCTGTGGATATGCGTACAATTAGTTTCATGACAAGTGTATTTTGCCGGCATCCCTCCTCGACATTCAAAACCCGGTTTCCACTCGAAACAATCGCTCACAAGGCATAGTCGTTCTCTTATGCTAATTTGTAAATGAGTACGACGTCATTTTATGTTCAAAAGGGCAAGCTTGCGCGCGATTTTAAATTGTTTTCGTAAGTTACGACAGGGTTGATATGGCGTAAAGTTACGCAAGGTTTTGTGAAACACTTAGTAATTCGTAAATCTGACTTACGCAAAATTCGTAAGTTACGAAGCTTTGTGAAACGATACCCGAATGAGTAAGACTTGACTGACTCGTTGATGAACGACCTGACAAGAAGCTAGGTATTGTGGTCCTGAATTGAGCACGTTTGTAAGTCACGTGTCGGGTGTCAAGATGTCAAACATGCGCTACCTGCCACAACTATCTATCAGTGAGAACGGCCATCCATTCCATGACAGTGTATTCCACATCGTCTTTCCCGCCATGACGTTTCTCGTGGCAGTAGATGTCCATTCGAAGTTGCCGGAAGTGGTTGCGATGAAAACGACTACAACAGAGAAAACTGTAGAAGTTAAGAGCGAAATATTCTGTAGATACGGAGTGGTGAGCAATAACGACCCATGTCTGAAAATTTTTTCAATTCCATGAAGTCTAATAAAATTAGGCCCAAGCATTTTAAGCGTTTTGCTCCATCAATTACAAAAGTGCTATGAAAGCAGATACTATAAAGACTCGGGTTCGGTAGAGAATAGGCGGGCAAGTTTTATATTGCCGAAAAGAAAAAGTAAACGCACGACACTGAGTTAGAGGCCGATGAAACTCTTCGGGACTGACCATCACGGCTTGATCTAACCTGATCTTCAACGACGTGAGGATGGACAACGTTGGATTAAAGAAACAAAGCCGCATGTTATTTGAATTGATTGATTTAAACATATTTATTGCCCCAAAGTTGAACAGAGGATTACGCACAAATTGTTCAACTTATTAACGCCTTTTCCTCTGATACATATTGATATTTACTTGATAAGCATACAAACCATAATATACTATTGATACATTTTACTCAAAACCTGTTGCTGGATTTTGTGACAATCTTTACGAGACTGAAAACTTCTGTATTAATATCTACAAACAAATTTCCATTTCCTAAATGAAAATAAATCTAGATTAACTGGATATATATTCAACGACCTAGCGAATTTTGAAAAAGTGTGATCCGTGCTGCAATATAAAGCTCACATTCTAAGAATATATGTATAACGTCCTCACATGAATGTCTACAGTTACACGAACGGTTGTCAACAATCTTCACACGGAACAAATCATATTTCAAAAAGCTTAACTGTTATTTGCAGGTGGTTCCCTTTGGTGCCTTTAGTGACTGTGATGCTCAAAAACGGGTATAGAATATATATAAAATTGCAGAGAAGACTGGGCAAGTTTCGAAAAATGTTTGAAAATAAACTAGGTGTATTCTGGCGTAAACATTTGAATCCGTGCCACTGAGGTGGTCGGGAAAGCGTAGAAAGTCAGCTTACCTGCGAAAGGAGACAAATACCCAAAACCTGCGACGGTCATAGTGGAAAACATACATCAGCAACGCGTCATGAGTCGTCAATGACAACATGACGTCAGTATCAGTGTCGTCAGTGCTGTTTCAAGAGTCGTCAAAGGAAGTCATCCGTCATTTCCTGTCACTGAGCCTTGACCGACGTTGGCGAAGATATCGAGGACGGCCGCGCGCTGTTATCCTCGTCGTAACATCAATACCCTAAAGAGAAATTCTGCGACATAATGTTCAATTTTTCGATGAGCACACACTTTGATAGGAACACACTTAAATTCCTTTGGTGGTTTGATATGTAATGGTAGAATACCAAGTAGGTGCATTTCGTTAGTGAATTTCTTAAATACCTCAGTCTGACTAAGAGTACTTTCCATTTCATAGTTATTAATAGTCGTCTTAATGACTAACTGTAGTCTAATTCTATTGGTCAGTTGTACTGGTCCTGTTGTGTCGCTTAACTTAGTCTAATTCTATTGGTCAGTTGTACTGGTCCTGTTGGGTCGCTTAACTTGGTCTAATTCTATTGGTCAGTTGTACTGGTCCTGTTGGGTCGCTTAACTTGGTCTAATTCTATTAGTCTCTTATACTGGTCCTGTTGGGTCGCTTAACTTAGTCTAATGCTATTAGTCTCTTATACTGGTCCTGTTGGGTCGCTTAACTTGGTCTAATTCTATTAGTCTCTTACACTGGTCCTGTTGGGTCGCTTAACTTAGTCTAATTCTATTAGTATCTTATACTGGTCCTGTTGGGTCGCTGTAAGTTCAAATAGGACATGTATGTAGTTCACATAAAAGTGGTTGGACAATAAGTCTAAATATACCAGTAAACAATATTTACACTTACGTTGTATTTACTCTAGATGAAGGTAACCAATGCAGATGTGTGTAATTATTTATGTTTGCGCGTGGTGATTAGGCTTGCGGATGAATACCCAACAGAAAACTATCTAAAAACTACCAGCGGTTGAAAATGAATTTAAGGGTCATCTATATAGCAGAATAATGTTGAATTTCAAACACGAATAAATATCTTAAAATTTGCACAAAAATAGTCATATAATATACCAAAATGTTTGTTTGGACATGAAGTGTCTTAAACTCACAAATAATTTGATGTAGATGCTAACAATTTCTTCTATAGAGTTACTTTGTGGTAAGTTGTAGCATGGAATAATTCTAAGTCACAAAAATAACCAAAACTGAAAAATAGCCCAGCTGTCATGCTCACAAGTGTCTATTCCACAGGGTAGGAGCATTTCTTTGACCGGATTTGACTTTATGTAGGTATAAACACATATTTTGTTTTGACCTTGAAATGCAAATGGCGGCTGTGGATGATATTACACAAATATGGCATAAAGGGGGGCATTTTAGTTATTACAAATGCTCCTATATCATACTTTTAAGACATATGATTATAGTAAGAATGACCTTTTTAAGACAAATTGTCAAACTGGTGAGTTTTGGGCCTTTTTCAGAAATACATATCTTTTACCCAAAACTGAACGGATGGACAATTTTTCCTAAAAACAGTCTTCCTGCCATGTCTAGAGTTCTTTATAGTATCTAATAAAAGCATTTTTGACTTTTAAAATACCTTCTTATATGCCATAATTGTGTGCTATTATTCACAACCGCCATTTGCATTTCAAGGTCAATATAAAATCAGTGTTAATACATATCATAAAGCCAAATCTAGTCAAACCAATGCTCCTATTTTGTGCTTTAGACTTTTGTGAGCAAAACGACATGCCTGTTTTGCACAATTAATGCGATACAAATGAGTTAATTATGTCCCCCTGAAAAATACATTTTTCTCATGTTTTGTTGAAATCTACAAACAACTGAACAAATTAAATGTCAACAGCAAGGCCCACAGTTTGACATGATACATATCAAAATTTTATCAGGTTATTTCTATTAAATTGCATCCTAGTAGGTATTTATAGCCTTGTAAAATATCAACTGTTTTGGCTGGATTTGCTGTTTAGATGCCCCCTAAAATCAACTGAAAATGTTAAATTGTTTCCATATTTCAGAAAATAGTAATAAATAATTGTGAACATATGAATGGATGACTACAAAATAACAACGTCTTCGATCCAACCAGGATATAGGATTTTTGTTGTCTGTAACCTATTGACATCGTGTTTCCAGCTGCGGCCATGCACATGTCGGATGCGACCGATTCCTTTGGAATTGTCTACGTCAGTCGGCTTGAACCGGACCATAATGCTGGAAGTATTGGGGCTTCCATTGAACTGAGTACGCGAGAGTGGCAGGATGTTGAAACGGCACTATTAGAGGCTGACGACTTTGACCTGCCACCTCCCGAGACTCTAACGTCCGGTCTCGTCACCAATTCTACACACTGTAGCTGCGCGATGTCCTTGCAGTACATGTATTACCTGAGAATATGTAATGATGATAAGCTTCTATACAATTTACCCTCTAAAATCTAGAATAGATAAACCTATCAGAAAAAAATATATAAAGGCATTTATTGAATTATTTCCTCGTCGACCTGTTCTGTTTAGTGTTGTCGTCGTTGACACCGAGCCACCTAGCTCTTCTACTTGAATGAAATCACGTGGCAAGTGTAAACACACGGACTTTCATTTATTTTCTGTATCTGCATCGAAGTGGATTTACATTGAAGTAACTACGAATTTTAATAGGTGCGCTACAGACGCAATCCTAAAATATAAAAGTTTTTAAATTTTGTTGTTTTTTTATTTAGTTATTTATTTTTCTCTCTCTCTTTTTTTTCTTGTGTGTTGTGGGTGGGGGGGCATGTAGTATGTGTACATGTATCAACATGGATGTATAAACTAATATCAGTAAGTCAGTAGAAGTAACACCCCAGTGTTTTTTATAACTGGATCAGTACACGAGAGATGTTGAATATTGAAATAATCAGGGTAATACTGTAATTCCGGATTTGTCCGGATCACTTTCTAGTCCTTCCCCGCGCAGTAATCTTCGCAAATAAAAAGTTGGTTTTTGACGCCATGACAGTTTGGTTTTGTTTGTTTTTTTGTGGTTTAAGACACAACCTATTGTTGATTAATTTGGTACGTCTTGAGTAAAAAAAATGTAAAAAATAATGTTATTAGAGAAGTTTTGAACCCGATTGAATTTGATGTCATTTCACCTAGATTGCACATGGTTGGTGCTAACGTTGGGAGGAAAGACTAACACCTGATCATAATCGCTTTACATGTTATACACGGTTTCTACTCAGTCTTTGTTTTAAAGTTATATTCCCCCAGTTTTATTGATTTTGGTTTTGAATTACTGTTTTGTTTACTTGTCACAATATTCTCTAGTTTATGTGAGTAACTATAGTAAACAACAATCAATTGTGACCGCTTAAAGCTAGATAACACTTGAACGATATTGCGAAAACATCGAGATATACAAATGAATGTGACTGACCTATCGTCATGGCGCCATGACCTCGGCGACATGACCTCGCCTGCGTTGACAGTCCAGGTTTTATTTGTTGGCTACCAATGTCCTGGTGGTGTCTCGGCATCTGTTGCTCCTGTGCCTTTAATATGTCCCTCCCTTGGCATGGACAAGCAGGATGACTTGATATTTATTACACTAAAACCGGTAAGGACGTGAAAGATGGGAAATAAATTACGGAATAGCATGCTGTTTATACGGGATGACGGATCCCTCTAACGGGAATACACTCGTCAAACCTCACATTTTATCTTCCGGATTATTTTCAGATAATTGAAATTAGATGAATTATTGATATACATCGAGTTTGTGGCATGTGGGTATAGCGTAGAGTGATGCATTGTTTATATTTTAACGCATTGTCTCTCGCGGACACAATACGTGTCACGTGACACCCGTCGTCTCCTGGGTTACTTATATTACAGACGATTTCTGTGGAGCACGGGACGGACATATTGTGTCAGGTTTTCCCTTTCCTGTCTAAAACGAGCATCAGGAGTCAATGACATTAGTTATATACCAAAAGGATACTCTATCCGAGCCTCCATTAGGGCGGTCATCATCGTATCAATTGAAAATTGTTATCTAATACAAGTCTGTGACGGGACTGTTCACGGCGTGGGTATGGAATAAATTTCTCGCTTTTCTAATGTATTGAATTATTTATTTCTATTAAAGCATCCGAAATGAAAATATGTATATTTATATTGCTTCACTGTTTTTTTTATTTACACTTGTGATTCCAAAAACTTAAGAAAATAAATGTTAGCTACATCATTATCTTGTGACAACGAAGATTCCATAAGGTTAGCAAAATCATTTGAGACTGAGTCATGTTGTAGTAGTTGGTGACTACCTCATTGAGCAACATACGAGAGACTCATCACATGCCATCCAGAGCAATTAAAGTAAAGTTTCCTGTCCAATAACACGACCAGAACAGCACAGACCGGCCCATTCTCAGCTTCCGGAGAAACACTGTTACCGACACGGGTAGGGAGTGTTTTGTGTTTCTCGGGAATTGAAGCTGAGAGGTGTTCGTGAGGAACAGCTGACTTCAAAATACATTCCATGTATTTTAATTTATTGTTTAATTAACAAGAATTATAACTGTAAGTGGTATCTAGGGAGAGGTGTAGAACGTGACGTCATGGATTACTGGGACGAATGGGGAATTACTATAAAATTGGAAATCGTCATGACAATAAAAGTCAAGAATGAACCAGACATGTTGAAGCGATCGACTTGTTAACCTGGGATCACTTTACTTCATTAGATGGCTTTGATGTTCGAGTGCGTTAGTACTTAGATGGTCCACTCAAAGGTCAGACTCCTCCTAGACATAATACACAAGGTGATATCGGGGTCTAGTCCTATGTTACAGACTCAACAAATGTTAATCTACATATTCAGGAAACAATCGGCTGGTGTGCACAGACGTCAGATATTCTTTTTTCACACTTGCTCTGATATAGGCAGACAAATATTTTACGCAAAATAGGGTTGATGAGGTCGATATGGCATTATACCGACTTGGTAGACTACAATATTGACCGAATATCTAAATTCATGGAGGAAATCAGGCCATACCTAATATTATATATTATACATTTTAATACTGTTATAATGTAATATGGTCAGGTGGTCGTGTGGCGCAGTGGTACCGTACTCGTCTCTAAAATTCACCCGAGCGTTCATTTTTAATCTGAGTTACCTCTATTGCCAGGTATCGAAACCGTTATTATTTGTGTCGCCAATATTCGTTCTCAAAGACACATATTTATCTATTCTGGAGTTCTTTCTCTATTCGGCCTTTCCAACACTTCGGTAAACTTTAGACTCGCGCGTAGGAATACATTGTTAACAGTGAGGTCGGGCCGAAACGATTCTACAACAAACGCTTTGTTCTAATTACTGTATTTTGTGAATTTCTTTTTTCATAAATTTTGAAGAAATTCAATATGTGAATCGTAGATGTAAAAGTTTGAAATATCTTACGGAAATGCAACAGCAAGATAAGGTCATTGTGGAACTACATTCTGTTGCTTCCTGTAGTTGACAACCTTTCCCGTCATATTGGAATCCATTGTTTTACATCGGGCTGTTTGTTGATTCCTAAGGTAGCGTCATCAAAAATTAGATCAAAATGTTAAAATGTGAATTTTTTTTTTTTTTTTTTTTTACTGGTATGTGAACTGCATTTTTAAACAGTAATTTTAAATGGCGCGAGCTTATGTCCATATGTATTTTCTTGAAATTCCACGCTTATAGACAAAGGTTAGCTCTTTCACGGCATATTTTTCATATTTTTCTCGTGCATGATTTTCCCGAAATAGACGAATAAGTGCAACGTAACAAAAGTGTGACGGCATTTTGTTTTTTTATTGATAAAATACATTGTAATATCCATTGCTAAAATTTTAAAACTGTAATGTGGAATACCGCCCTAAATCGGCAACGGAAAATTATAGAAATATTATCAGAGGAATGAGCATATGCCTTACTACGTGTTTGTGTGAAATTTCAAAGAATTCCATTGAAAAACAAAGTAATAACAATCATTGAAATTTTGTCAAAATGCACGAAATATATATTAAAAACATTACGTGACCGTAATTTCAGGAATATGTGAAACTGTATAATTTTCATAATAATAGTTATTAATAATTTTATATATTATATTAATTACATATTTTTCTGTACATCTTTTATACATACTTCTATACCTGACCTGTTGGATACGTTTCTTCATCAGACTACCAATGGTCAAGACGCACAAAGTTAGAAATGACCAAAAGAACAGCCCTAAAAACAATATAAACATATATCATGGGTCCAGATCGATTCCATCGGAACAACAAAAATCATAGGTACACAAAATCAAGTGTGTGATCAACCGCCGTTATAAAAAAAAAACCTCCACAACAACTATTCCGATTTCAAAAGCACAATAAAAGAATTATATGACAGGTTGTGCCCGTAGATAAGGCATGTAATGATTTTATCTTCCTGCTTACATCAAGACAAGGCCTGCGTCAAAATATCGGACAGGGAGAGAGATACGGATCTTCCTCGTTAACTTTGTATTCCTAAACTTCATTAGAATCTTTATAAAGAACATGTTATTGACAAGGATGTGGACCTGCCTCGTTTATATTGGATTCATATATTTATAATTATTTTTTCTTTGTTTTCATGGTAAATACTCAAATGTGATTAGTCGAAAAATTCTTTTCATTCTTCTATGAAAGAAATTCCGAGAATGGCGCGAAAAATGTGACGTCACAATACGACAATTGACGTTGCGTATTGATTTGAGAAAAAGAATCCCAAATAAAACCCGTAAAACTGTACATAAAACATGTTTTGAATTAGAAAAAGACAATTAACTGAAATTAATTATAAGCATTGAGTTTTTTTTATAATTTTCATCGGGGTATAAGCAAAAGAAATTCTTTTCATACCCCGATGAATATAAAAAAAAATCAACCTCAATGCTTAACACAATAATTCTTATGAGCAAAGTTTCATTGTTGGCCCGAGTATTTGTTCAATTAAGCTTTTTTAAACTTCTTACTGCCATTCTTAGTTAAGTCGGGGGCTGCAGTCATAATGGGATGACCATTACTCCAGACGTGGAAGTAATGGAATATGATATAAAAGAAAATAATGATATCTTGATTAATCTTCAACAGTCGTTCCTAAAAACGTTTTTTCCGTCAAAATGTTTTGATTTTCTATTCTTAACGTACTTTCCCCCATTCCAAACTTTAGGAACGTCTTAGTTCACTTGTGATGACGGATCTCTCTTCCATGAAAGACGAACGGCTTGATCAGATTCGCATTGTACATGTATCTGTTGTCACAAAAGTGTACCGTGGTGGGTTTACTACTATTATACATCAATATCTACCACTTTCAGACATTTCTATTATCCATGCCTGTATTTGTTCTCCCTTTATATATAACAGCAGGGTATGGGGTGGATACTCCTAAACACAAAAATCGTCAAAAAGCTCAGAAACAAGCCGCGAATTAACTGTTAGACGTTCACTGTGATACGCCATCCATGGACATGTTCTCTTTATTACACGTAAGATGGCTGTCAGTGAGTATTGTTCCGGAGGCACTATTATCGAAATGTGTCAATGATCTTGTACCTAAATATCTCGGTAATCAGTTTAAATTGCCTAACGACACCGGTACAAGATCAGCTTCCAAATATTTCATTCAAGTACCAAAACACAGAACCTCATTCTATTCGAAAATTCTGAAATAATTTATCTGTTTTCATCTTTTGGTTATCTTTGGACTTTGACTGTCGTATTAAGCGAACGTTTATAACTCTTACTTTTTTTTTTTTTTAGATAAATACAAGGTTTCCGTTCACTTTTATCTTTATAGCATACAATCATTTCAAAGACGTGATGCCCCTTTAACAGCACAGCGTGATTTGTATTGCTGAAACCTTTATACACTCTTCAGATTGTTTTTATTTAGGTAATTAACCCATACATGTAGGTTATTAAATATAGAATGTGCTGGCAACAATGTTTTCACGTCATGGCAACAATACAATGACGTCACAACAATGCAATGACGTCAAGTGAAGGAAGATGATTTATTTTAAAATCTATAAAAATGATTAAAGTTACGGAAATTTATACTTGAACCAATACGTGTCCAAAGAGCAGTATACGTGGCTATTTACATGTACCTGTCGACACGGACACACTGCCCCAAGGTGTACAATGTCATTTACATATACATGTATAGGCTAAAGCAACTCTGAATATGAATTTCCGTAACTTTGATAATTTTGATAGATTTTAAAATAAATCACTATACTTCACAAGTAGACAATTCAATTATTTTTCTCAAATATTTGAACAACTGAACCATGCGAAAATAAAATAGTATGACGTGAGAAAACAAGCATCCCCTACCTCGAGGACATGACAGAAAATTTCCAAACCCTCTTACTTATTTAGGATGGGAAGCATGAAAATGATTGAATTTTTGTCATCAGATTTTCTAACAGATTATTGGCACCCATCGGACAAACTGCACCTGTCTTGGCCGACATTTTTTATACGAGGTTCATTGTATTAAAGAAGAGCTTGCCAGAACAGGTAACAGAGACCTTACCAGAACAGGTAACAGAGACCTTGTCAGAACAGGTAACACAGACCTTGTCAGAACAGGTAACAGAGACCTTGTCAGGACAGGTAATAGAGATCTTATCAGAACAGGTAACAGAGACCTTGTCAGGACAGGTAACAGAGACCTTGTCAGAACAGGTAACAGAGACCTTACCAGAACAGGTAACACAGACCTTGTCAGAACAGGTAACAGAAACCTTGTCAGAACAGGTAACACAGACCTTGTCAGAACAGGTAACAGAGACCTTGTCAGGACAGGTAACAGAGACCTTGCCAGAACAGGTAACAGAGACCTAACCAGAACAGGTAACACAGACCTTGTCAGGACAGGTAACACAGACCTTATCAGAACAGGTAATAGAGATCTTATCAGAACAGGTAACAGAGACCTTACCAGAACAGGTAATAGAGACCTTACCAGAACAGGTACAATGTAACAGATACCTTGTCAGGACAGGTAACACAGACCTTACCAGAACAGGTAACACAGACCTTGCGAAGTCCTTCAATTTCACCTATAGGTATATTGAGTATTTTTAAATAACCAAATTGTTATCTGCCAATTCGGTCGGATATATCATGTAGAACTTGAAATAAAGAACATCATAAATATACTCGTTAACACGCACCGCTGACCTCGATCTTTACTTACAACATAACCAACAGGGACAGCTTACAACTAAGCTGCATGATAAACGTGATGATTTCAATTTTCCATTTGTTAATTTTCCATTTCTGGATAGTAGCATCCCTGCCTCATCTACATATAGTATTTGCATGTCCCAGTTGATTCGATATTCCAAGCTTGTCGTCGTCATCATCATCGTCGTCGTCGTCGTCGTCGTCACTTACATATACCTAGCAAGGGACGGGGTACATATACCAGTAATTAATTTGGCGTTGAACGCAAAAAACAAAAAACAAAAAAAAAACAAACGATGTGCTCTTCTACAAAATGACATCATTTCCTCCTCCAGTAAAGGTTGTAGTTGGTTGGTTAGTCCATAGCATGGCTTTTGACCTCCCTGCGAAATTGGGCTTTTGACCTCCCTGCTAAGTTTGGCTTTTGACCTCTCTGCGAAGTTTGGCTTTTGACAACTCTCTGCGAAGTTTGGCTTTTGACCTCTCTGCGAAGTTTGGCTTTTGCGAGATCCGGATGGCTTCCACTGTTTGCCATGGTTGTCCATCTCAGGGTGAGGATCCGAGGTGTGTGGTTCGAGGCTTCCCTGTCGGTTTGTGGTTGTCCTTGGGAAAGACACTCTACCCTAATTGCTCTGGATAGCATGCGACGGCCTCCCGTGTGTTGTTAAGTAAGGTAGTCACCAACTACTACAATGACACCCCACCTCAAAATTACCCTGACTGTTCAAGGGGCGATAAACCCGTACAAACCAACAAACTGACCATTAGGACTAAGACCACAATTAGCTTCGCTATATGTTTCATTGTAACATTAGAATTCATAATAAATTCCCAAAATCTCATATGCAACTTTCCATCTCACCTGGCCAAGACCAACATCTGAGAAGCAAAATTTAAAAGTTTCAACCCAGCATGTTGGGCATTTTCTGGAGATAGCTGTTAAAATGTGTCACCAACGTGGATTATATACATCCGGGTCAGGGGTAGAGGTCAAACCAGGACTCATCACACAGGATCCTGGAGCACAAAACACATGATCAATATTATTGTTTTACATCACAAAACCTAGATTGACACCTTACTATAAATCCACATTAAATTCATCAACAAAAATCAAGTTCAAAGAGGCATTTGAGTTGTTTTCCTGAAATACATACATTTTTGAGGGGACTTCATTCGTGGAGCTTGAACCCGGAAGTACTTAATTGTGGCCTCAGTCCTATTATGGCAGTGGCAGCGTTTCCGATGGACGGCGCCTGATCATGACCCAGCAGTAGGGTTAAACATACACACAGGAAGTTACAGAAACACTGTTCCCTATACGCTAAAAATGAATGGATTATAATTGCTTTACGATCAGTGTATTTCATTTAAACTCTTTAAAAGGTTCGATAGCAAGTGTTAATAGCACTTAAATAATCAATTATTCATGGCTGAAGTAGTAAAGAACATTTGGTGAAATCTACAGACGAGACACGCCCCTAACGGAAACATATGTATTCCTGTAGGACCAATCTAATTAAAATCTAGATGGTCATTCTCACTACGTTACATGAACATCTAAAAACATGCCATAAGGGGTCACGTCGGGTTGACCTTTTGGATTAACCAATCATTAATAGGATGTTAAACAAAATCAAACCAACACCTAATAATGTTTTTTTTTTTTTTTTCCAACCGTGATTTTTACAGTCGCTTTAAAGTGTTATTTTCAGCTAAATCATACAATATCTACCTATATCAGATTGGCTTGTGCGAGGCATATTCTCTTAGCTTCTCTTCCAGTGAAACAATAAAGCATTATTTTGGCATATAATGGAATCGGGCTCCTCTCACAAATAAAGTTACGAAGTTTTTTTGTTTTTAATTATTAATTGAAAGAATAATATATTAATAAACTCAGAAATATCGTTGATGTTAACTTGAGTATAACACGATGTTCATATGTAATCGGTGATAAATAAATAAGAAAAGTCCTTCCTTTGCCGCGATTGCTAAGCAGCTTAGCAATAACTATGTGACGTCACAAGTAGGATGATTTATGTTACCGATCATGACTTCGACGTCATACAAAGTCAAATCACCTTAGTGTAGATGTAGTTTGTATATCTTAATACCGACAATAAATGTTTATCTATTTGATTTGATTTGATTTGTTCCTTGACTTAATTTACTTTCAACAAGACACGTTTTTTCTTTATTTCTTAACATGAACATGTACACAGAATGCTTGTCACTTGGATTGTAACATACTCCCTGCCTCCAATATAACACGTAGGTATCACAGGGGATTGTTACATACTCCCTGCCTCCAATATAATACGTAGATATCACAGGGGACTGTTACATACTCCCTGCCTCCAATATAGCACGTGGATATCACAGGGGACGGTTACATACTCCCCACCTCCAATATAGCACGTGGATATCACAGGGGACGGTTACATACTCCCCACCTCCAATATAGTACGTAGATATCACAGGGGACTGTTACATACTCCCTGCTCCAATATAGCACGTAGATATCACAGGGGACTGTTACATACTCCCTGCTCCAATATAGCACGTGGATATCACAGGGGACGGTTACATACTCCCCACCTCCAATATAGCACGTAGATATCACAGGGGACTGTTACATACTCCCTGCTCCAATATAGCACGTAGATATCACAGGGGACTGTTACATACTCCTCGCCTCCAATATAGCACGTAGATATCACAGGGGACTGTTACATACTCCCTGCCTCCCATGTAGCACGTAGCTATCACAGGGGACTGTAACATACTCCCTACCTCCAATATAGTACGTAGATATCACAGGGGACGGTTACATAACCCCCACCTCCAATATAGCACGTAGATATCACAGGGGACTGTTACATACTCCCTACCTCCAATATAGCACGTAGATATCACAGGGGACTGTTACATACTCCCCGCCTCCAATGTAACACGTAGCTTTCACAGGGGACTGTAACATACTCCCTACCTCCAATATAGCACGTAGATATCACAGGGGACTGTTACATACTCCCCGCCTCCAATGTAACACGTAGCTATCACAGGGGACTGTAACATACTCCCTACCTCCAATATAGCACGTAGATATCACAGGGGACTGTTACATACTCCCTGCCTCCAATATAGCACGTACATATCACAGGGGACTGTTACATAGTCCCTACCTCCAATATAGCACGTAGGTATCACAGGGGACTGTAACATATTCCCTACCTCCAATATAGTACGTAGCTATCACAGGGGACTGTAACATACTCCCTACCTCCAATATAGTACGTAGGTATCACAGGGGATTGTAACATACTCCCCGCCTCCAATATAGTACGTAGATATCACAGGGGATTGTAACATACTCCCTACCTCCAATATAATACGTAGCTATCACAGGGGACTGTAACATACTCCCTGCCTCCAATATAACACGTACAATGTAGCTATCACAGGGTATTGTTACATACTCCCTGCCTCCAATATAGCACGTATCTATCACAGGGGACTGTAACATACTCCCTACCTCCAATATAGCACGTAGATATCACAGGGGACTGTTACATACTCCCCGCCTCCAATATAGCACGTACATATCACAGGGGACTGTTACATAGTCCCTACCTCCAATATAGCACGTAGGTATCACAGGGGATTGTAACATGACCCCTACCTCCAATATAGTACGTAGATATCACAGGGGACTGTAACATATTCTCTACCTCCAATATAACACGTAGCTATCACAGGGGACTGTAACATACTCCCTACCTCCAATATAGTACATAGGTAACACAGGGGACTGTGACATACCTCCTACCTCCAATATAGTACGTAGATATCACAGGGGATTGTAACATAATCCCCACCTCCAATATAGTACGTAGATATCACAGGGGACTGTAATATACTCCCCGTCTCCCATGTAGCACGTAGATATCACAGGGTACTGTTACATACTCCCTGCCTCCAATATAGTACGTAGATATCACAGGGTACTGTTACATACTCCCTACCTCCAATATAGTACGTAGATATCACAGGGGACTGTTACATACTCCCTACCTCCAATATAGTACGTAGATATCACAGGGGACTGTTACATACTGCTCGCCTCCAATATAGCACGTAGGTATCACAGGGGATTGTAACATACTCCCTGCCTCCAATATAGTACGTAGATATCACAGGGGACTGTAACATACTTCCTACCTCCAATGTAGTACGTAGATATCACAGGGGACTGTTACATGACCCCTACCTCCAATATAGTACGTAGATATCACAGGGGATTGTAACATACTCCCTACCTCCAATATAGTACGTAGGTATCACAGGGGATTGTAACATACTCCCCGCCTCCAATATAGCACGTAGCTATCACAGGGGACTGTTACATACTCCCCGCCTCCAATATAGCACGTAGGTATCACAGGGGACTGTAACATACTCCCTACCTCCAATATAGTACGTAGATATCACAGGGGATTGTAACATGACCCCTACCTCCAATATAGTACGTAGATATCACAGGGGATTGTAACATACTCCCCACCTCCAATATAGTACGTAGGTATCACAGGGGATTGTAACATACTCCCCGCCTCCAATATAGCACGTAGCTATCACAGGGGACTGTTACATACTCCCCGCCTCCAATATAGCACGTAGGTATCACAGGGGACTGTAACATACTCCCTACCTCCAATATAGTACGTAGATATCACAGGGGATTGTAACACACTCGTTAGAGTGAAACGATGCGTTGGAGTTAAATGAATTTATGGATATTTTTGGAACCAGATACCATATTTAATACTCTTATATAAGAAAAATAACAATTCGACGGCTTTTAGTGACGTAAAATTGATTGTTTCCAATAAAAAGTCTCTGAAAATCAATAAGATATTTATTTATGGAGCTACATTGCTTTTTAATTGATTGAGATACAGTACTGTACACTGTTTTAAATTGATTGAGATACAGTACAGTAAACTGTTTTACTTGATGGACATACAGTACTGTACACTGGTTTTTAATTGGTGGAGTTACAGTACTGTACACTGTTGTTTTACTTGATGGAGATACAGTACTGTACACTGTTTTACTTGATGGATATACAGTACTGTACACTGTTTACTTTATTGTTTTTAATTGATGGAGATACAGTACTGTACACTGTTTTACTTGATGGACATACAGTACTGTACACTGTTGTTTTTAATTGGTGGAGTTACAGTACTGTACACTGGTTTTTAATTGGTGGAGTTACAGTACTGTACACTGTTGTTTTACTTGATGGAGATACAGTACTGTACACTGTTTTACTTGATGGATATACAGTACTGTACACTGTTTTACTTGATGGATATACAGTACTGTACACTGTTTACTTTATTGTTTTTAATTGATGGAGATACAGTACTGTACACTGTTTTACTTGATGGACATACAGAACTGTACACTGTTTTTTAATTGATTGAGATACAGTACTGTACACTGTTCTAATTGATGGAAATACAGTACTGTACACTGTTTTAATTGATGGAGATACAATACTGTACAACGTTTTTACTTGATGGATATACAGTAATGTACACTGTTTTTTAATTGATGGAGATACAGTACTGTACACTGTTTTTTAATTGATGGAGATACAGTACTGTACACTTTTTTTAATTGATGGACATACAGTACTGTACACTGTTTTTTAATTGATTGACATACAGTACTGTACACTGTTTTTAATTGATGGAGATACAGTACTGTACACTGTTTTTTAATTGATGGAGATACAATACTGTACAACGTTTTTACTTGATGGATATATAGTAATGTACACTGTTTTTTAATTGATGGAGATACAATACTGTACACTGTTTTTTAATTGATGGAGATACAGTACTGTACATTGTTTTTTAATTGATTGACATACAGTACTGTACACTGTTTTTTAATTGATGGAGATACAGTACTGTACACTGTTTTTAATTGGTGGAGATACAATACTGTACACTGTTTTTACTTGATGGATATACAGTAATGTACACTGTTTTTTAATTGATTGACATACAGTACTGTACACTGTTTTTTAATTGATGGAGATACAGTACTGTACACTGTGTTTTAATTGATGGAGATACAATACTGTACAACGTTTTTACTTGATGGATATACAGTAATGTACACTGTTTTTTAATTGATGGAGATACAATACTGTACACTGTTTTTTAATTGATGGAGATACAGTACTGTACATTGTTTTTTAATTGATGGAGATACAATACTGTACACTGTTTTTAATTGATGGAGATACAGTACTGTACACTGTTTTTTAATTGATGGAGATACAATACTGTACAACGTTTTTACTTGATGGATATACAGTAATGTACACTGTTTTTTAATTGATGGAGATACAATACTGTACAGTACTGTACACTGTTTTTTAATTTACGGAGATACAGTACTGTACACGGGTTTTTAATTGATGGAGATACAGCACTGTACACGGGTTTTTAATTGATGGAGATACAGTACTGTACACTGTTTTTAATTGATGGAGATACAGCACTGTACACGGGTTTTTAATTGATGGAGATACAGTACTGTACATTGTTTTAATTGTTGGAGATACAGCACTGTACACGGGTTTTTAATTGATGGAGATACAGTACTGTACACTGTTTTTAATTGATGGAGATACAGCACTGTACACGGGTTTTTAATTGGTGGAGATACAGTACTGTACACTGTTTTTAATTGATGGAGATACAGTACTGTACACGGGTTTTTAATTGATGGAGATACAGCACTGTACACGGGTTTTTAATTGATGGAGATACAGTACTGTACACTGTTTTAATTGATGGAGATACAGTACTGTACACGGGTTTTTAATTGGTGGAGATACAGTACTGTACACTGTTTTTAATTGATGGAGATACAGTACTGTACACTGTTTTTAATTGATGGAGACACAGTGCTGCAAACTGGTTTTTTTAATTGATGGAGATACAGTACTGTTAACTGTTTTTAATAGATGGAGATACAGTTATAATGGTGGTCGGTTCTAAATTATAATGCTCTGGCCTCGATTTCATCAATTCAATTCAACCGAAATATTTGAATGGTAAACCTATGTTGGGTTTAACTAATTTGTTTTCCTTTGGAAGGTTAAAGCATTTCTGTTATTTTAAGAAACATTGATGGAACCGGAGCCTGATCCCAAAGCTGGAGTATTTCTGATCCCCCACCACTATAGGGTCATGTATATCACACGAGCTATATAAGTGATGTCACACGAGTTATATAGGTGATGTCACACGAGTTATATAGGTGATACCACACGAGTTATATAGGTGATGTCACACGAGTTATATATGTGATGTCACACGAGTTATATAGGTGATGTCATACGAGTTATATATGTGATGTCACACGAGTTATATAGGTGATGTCACACGTGTTATATATGTGACGTCACACGAGTTATATAGGTGATGTCACACGAGTTATATAGGTGATGTTACACGAGTTATATAGGTGATGTCACACGAGTTATATATGTGATGTCACAAGAGTTATATAGGTGATGCCACACCAGTTATATATGTGATGTCACACGAGTTATATAGGTGATGTCATACAAGTTATATGGGTGATGTCACACGAGTTATATACGTGATGTCACACGAGTTATATATGTGATGTCACACGAGATATATAGGTGATGCCACACCAGTTATATATGTGATGTCACACGAGTTATATAGGTGATGTCATACAAGTTATATGGGTGATGTCACACGAGTTATATAGGTGATGTCACACGAGTTATATATGTGATGTCACACGAGTTATATAAGTGATGTCACACGAGTTATATATGTGATGTCACACGAGTTATATAGGTGATGTCACACGAGTTATATATGTGATGTCATATGAGTTATATAGGTGATGTCACACGAGTTATATAGGTGATGTCACACGAGTTATATGGGTGATGTCACGCGAGTTATATAGGTGATGTCACACGAGTTATATGGGTGATGTCACACGAGTTATATAGGTGATGTCACACGAGTTATATGGGTGATGTCACACGAGTTATATACGTGATGTCACACGAGTTATATATGTGATGTCACACGAGTTATATAGGTGATGTCACACAAGTTATATATGTGATGTCACACGAGTTATATATGTGATGTCACACGAGATATAGGTGATGTCACACGAGTTGTATAGGTGATGTCACACGAGTTATACAGGTGATGTCACACGAGTTATACAGGTGATGTCACACGAGATATATAGGTGATGTCACACGAGATATATAGGTGATGTCACACGAGTTATATAGGTGATGTCACACGAGTTATATAGGTGATGTCACACGAGTTATATAGGTGATGTCACACGAGTTATAAAGATGATGTGACACGAGATATATATGTGATGTCACACGAGTTATATAGGTGATGTCACACGAGTTATATAGGTGATGTCACACGAGTTATATAGGTGATGTCACACGAGTTATACATGTGATGTCACACGAGTTATATAGGTGATGTCACACGTGTTATACAGGTGATGTCACACGTGTTATATATGTGACGTCACACGAGTTATATAGGTGATGTCACACGAGTTATATAGGTGATGTTACACGAGTTATATAGGTGATGTCACACGAGTTATATATGTGATGTCACAAGAGTTATATAGGTGATGCCACACCAGTTATATATGTGATGTCACACGAGTTATATAGGTGATGTCATACAAGTTATATGGGTGATGTCACACGAGTTATATAGGTGATGTCACACGAGTTATATATGTGATGTCACACGAGTTATATAAGTGATGTCACACGAGTTATATATGTGATGTCACACGAGTTATATAGGTGATGTCACACGAGTTATATATGTGATGTCATATGAGTTATATAGGTGATGTCACACGAGTTATATAGGTGATGTCACACGAGTTATATGGGTGATGTCACGCGAGTTATATAGGTGATGTCACACGAGTTATATGGGTGATGTCACACGAGTTATATAGGTGATGTCACACGAGTTATATGGGTGATGTCACACGAGTTATATATGTGATGTCACACGAGTTATATAGGTGATGTCACACAAGTTATATATGTGATGTCACACGAGTTATATATGTGATGTCACACGAGATATATAGGTGATGTCACACGAGTTGTATAGGTGATGTCACACGAGTTATACAGGTGATGTCACACGAGTTATACAGGTGATGTCACACGAGATATATAGGTGATGTCACACGAGATATATAGGTGATGTCACACGAGTTATATAGGTGATGTCACACGAGTTATATAGGTGATGTCACACGAGTTATATAGGTGATGTCACACGAGTTATAAAGATGATGTGACACGAGATATATATGTGATGTCACACGAGTTATATAGGTGATGTCACACGAGTTATATAGGTGATGTCACACGAGTTATATAGGTGATGTCACACGAGTTATACATGTGATGTCACACGAGTTATATAGGTGATGTCACACATGTTATACAGGTGATGTCACACGAGTTATATAGGTGATGTCACACGAGTTATACATGTGATGTCACGCGAGTTATATAGGTGATGTCACACGAGTTATATATGTGATGTCACACGAGTTATATATGTGATGTCACACGAGTTATATAGGTGATGTTACACGAGTTATATATGTGATGTCACACGAGTTATATAGGTGATGTCACACGAGTTATATATGTGATGTCACACGAGTTATATAGGTGATGTCACACGAGTTATATGGGTGATGTCACACGAGTTATATATGTGATGTCACACGAGTTATATGGGTGATGTCACACGAGTTATATAGGTGATGTCACACGAGTTATACAGGTGATGTCATACGAGTTATATAGGTGATGTCACACGTGTTATACATGTGATGTCACACGAGTTATATAGGTGATGTCACACGAGTTATATAGGTGATGTCACACGAGTTATATAGGTGATGTCACACGAGTTATATAGGTGATGTCACACGAGTTATATGTGATGTCACACGAGTTATATAGGTGATGTCACACGAGTTATATAGGTGATGTCACACGAGTTATACAGGTGATGTCACACGAGTTATATGTGATGTCACACGAGTTATATATGTGATGTCACACGAGTTATATAGATGATGTCACACGAGTTATATAGGCGATGTCACACGAGATATATAGGTGATGTCACACGAGTTATATAGGTGATGTCACACGAGTTATATAGGTGATGTCAAACGAGTTATATATGTGATGTCACGCGAGTTATATATGTGATGTCACACGAGTTATATAGGCGATGTCACACGAGTTATATATGTGATGTCACACGAGTTATATAGGTGATGTCACACGAGTTATATATGTGATGTCACACGAGTTATATAGGTGATGTCACACGAGTTATATAGATGATGTCACACGAGTTATATAGGCGAAGTCACACGAGTTATATAGGTGATGTCACACGAGTTATACAGGTGATGTCACACGAGTTATATATGTGATGTCACACGAGTTATATAGGTGATGTCAAACGAGTTATATATGTGATGTCACGCTAGTTATATATGTGATGTCACACGAGTTATATAGGCGATGTCACACGAGTTATATATGTGATGTCACACGAGTTATATAGGTGATGTCACACGAGTTATATATGTGATGTCACGCGAGTTATATATGTGATGTCACACGAGTTACATATGTGATGTCACGCGAGTTATATAGGTGATCTCACACGAGATATAAAGGTGATGACTTCTGATCCCCCACCACTATAGGGTAAGCCTGATTTACTAGCTTATTACATCCAAAGACGTAGATTTAACCCCTTTGATATTTCCGTACAAGATCTTAACCTAATTTTTTGTGTTTCAAGTTTTAAATTCATTTGATCGCAAGTGTTATGTTTAGTATCTAACATTAATCTTCTTGCTTTATGTCGACAAGTCAAATATAAAAATACCTCTAAAGGTTTGAAATGATCTGGTACCAATGATTTACATCTTTATATACATGTAGATATCAAACAGCGAGATACCAAAGCACGCGCCATCTGCCGCGGTAGTTTTGCGGACAGGCTCTGCAGTCGTGGGTAGCCCTGGTAGTACAAAGGGAGCGCGATATTCTGACAGCCTAGCGTCCCCACAGTCTGACAAATATGACACAACTTCATCTACGATATCGACTAAACAAGATGCGTATTAATTTTCCTCTCTCGGTTGCAGTGTAAAGCTGTGCGGATGAAGATGGCGTACCTATATATGTGATGCGGTGCACGAGTCGACGCGAGTGTTTAGACAACCCTCAGTTTTGTTATAGGGACCTAGTGTTAGTACTACAGTTAGTGTTGTGGTACGGCAGTGTGTTGTCGTGCTATCGAGGATACAGCGGCTGCGAGTCGATACAACTACAGTATATACTACCTCGGCTACACTGCCTGGATCTTTGTCATTGCACGGAGTTTATATGAATCAGACGAGCAGAAATGTGGAGGCGATGGCACGGCAGTAGTGGGGGAAAACTCCATAGAGGCAATGTTTAGCCAGTAACTACACCCGTGTCCGAGATCGCCCGGGCCCCGGAGACGGAGCTTCCTTTTGGTTGATCTGACATCCGCTTTGGAGACCGTGTTTTGGTCCACGCCGCAGACACACAGCTTTTCTGGCTGGTGTAGATATCATACAGGATATATATACTTATTAATATATATATGTAATTATTTTGTCCGTGAAGATTTTCACCGAGAAATCTTGGGTAGACTAAGATAATGGCGAAGTGCCTGATGGGTTAGTACCTACACCTGAGTACTTAGGCGGGGATGTTACAAACATGCCTGTCCGGCGCGGTCACGTGGCGCCCCCAAATATTTTCATCGACACTATCATCAGAAAATTCGACGAACAAAGTAAGTAATTTTTTTATTAGTCTTATCTACTTTTCCTTTGATTTATTTATCTTTCAGGTATCGTTTATAATATGTAAATCGTTGATCACCCCGGAACATTTTTCACCACGTGCGGAAATTCCATCTGCCGAGCACATGGCTAAAACCACTGTTTGTTTATGTTTGTGTTGGGAGATGCCCCGATGGGGTCAGAGTCTCGGATGCACTGTTTATTAGATATATATCATATATTTATGTCCATGAGTTTAATAAAAATTCAGATGGAACTAAATGACACAAGACTGGGGCGTTAAAACGACTAGACCTTTTAACAGTCGTAGTGCAGACCATTATGCTAAATACACCTTTTTTGTTGCTGACAGGTAAAATTTCTTTGTAATATTTAGGAGTGAATTATTTATTGAAAAATAAAGTATTACCTCCACAAAGAAACATCTCAGGCCTAGTGATGCATACTGTCGGTAAATAACTGTGCCCCATATTGAATGGCCTGGCTTATTACCAACATGTAAGCACCAAGTTATCAATATTTCACAGGCTATAAATTCATTACCTGGCACAGTTTGTATGGGCAGTGTTGATTGTACTATTGAAAGTACCTGTTAAAAGTAACGTTGGCATAATGTTATGATAAATTCCTACACCAAAATCAATTTGTATATAATAGTTGTATATGTGACACTTTATCAGATAATTTAAACATTCATTATTCATATGTATCAACTATTATTAATTTATCTGATAATTGATTCACAAATGGTAGTTTTTTGATGAATTTCAATTAAAACATGAATTAGCATATATTTGACATTTATTCACAAATTGATAATGATTTAATTATCATACATATGCTGATACATCAACATAGTATGTATTATGTAAACAGCTGAATTTGTTTAAGAATACAATGATCATACAATGTTTATATAATATATTTTAATTGGAATAATTAATTGATTTAAAATTGTATATTACAATGAGTTACTTAAAAGCATACATTGTATTTGTTTAAATTGTTGTTTTGAAAAGCAACAGTGTATTTCTATATCAGGTTGGCTTTGATCTAACTTCTTAACTTAAGGAAATTCCTTAAAGTAAAATTTTCTGTAGAAAAACATTAAATAATTTAAAGGAAATATCTTAAGTTAAGGATTTCTCCTTCCTTTAACTCTGTTATACTTTCCCATGGAAAATTTTAAGTTAAGGAATTTCCTTTAAGTTGAGAAATGTTGATAAAACTGGCCCCAGGTAGGATGTTTATTAGGATTCATATCAATACAACCTAGTACATCATTATCTCTTTGTAAGTAACTGACAGTCAAATATGTAACAGATTTAGTAAGATTTTAAAACAAAAATAAATTTGAAGTAATTTTTTTGTGTTGGCTATAACATATGAACCTAAACAAATTTATACAATAAATTAGAAATAAAAAATAACTTACTACAAACCTGTTCACAGCTGTTTAAAATGCTGCTCTTACTGAACTGAACTGAATTTTATTCTGTACAATATGACGAAAGTTACGGCATTATGACATAATAGCAAGATATGGAAGAAGCTATGTGCTATGGTAATTTATGGATATCGGCTTTTACATCGCACATGAATTAAATATACAAATAATGATAGTATTATACATACATTAACTATATATATATGTAGGCTGTATAAACATTTTACAATATAACATATTTTTATTTCTATGTACCTTCTTTTTAAGAATACTTTTTAAGCTTTACTTTTATTGATGATGTATTTGTAATACAAAATAACATTTAAATCAACTTTCCACTACACTAAAAATTAAATTTGAAAAATCAAAATATACAAAAAGTTGAATTAGATAAAGAATTAAAATTTTGGATAGACAATGAAAACATTGGTTTGTAGTGAATTTTTAAATTGATCTGCAAAATGAGATGGAATTGGATTTTTTAGTATATAATCATCAACTTCTTATTTAAGTCTTTTTTTCAGTATTAAGATTGCTACGATAATAACATACTGCTAGGCTTATACAGAGAGTTGTTTTATGTGTTGTTTCCAAAAGGCTATATGAATCGGTCAAGTCTCGCAATTGAGCAGAATCAAAAGCATTGAATTCAAAATAATAATTCTGTATCATACTATTCACATCTCATATGGATAAAATTAAATTCATACAGTACATATTTGCCGAAATTAAAAAAAATTACAATTTAAAAATAAACTATCACAAGATCATCCACATCTGTGAGTTCATTAGTAACCCAAACTATCACAAGATCATCCACATCTGTGAGTTCATTAGTAACCCAAATAGAAAAAGCTGTGATACATCACATTTCAATATAGCAGAATTGGCAGAAATGATCACATGACAAGTTAAGGGTTTAAAAAAGGTGATAGGTATTTCTTAAAATTATACATCTTGTTTTTTCTGATTTCAGAAATTCAAAATTGTCTTTGCGTGTATAAAAAACCCCAACAAACAAAGGCTGTCCTGCTCAATTATGTCACAGCGACCTATATCTTACCCTGTCGGAACCAATGAGACAGGGTAAGATTATCGGGTCTTGTGGTACGACAGCTAAGGCTCCAAATTGGACAAAAATAAAATTTATTGGAATATTAAGCATGGCAAAATGTCTACAATTGAAAGTTGTTCATCTCTGGGATATTAGGTCAGACTTACAGATATCAGGGATTTTTCTCACTGATTTCGGAAAGGGCCTTTTTGAAAATTTTGGGAATTTGGCTTAAATATGAAATAATTTCAATTGGGAATGGGGCCCATTAACAGCCCAAAAAAGCCCCCAGAAAAAGCCAGGGATATATTGTATTAAAATCATCCTGAGAGTGTTTTAGGGTTTCAAAGATATTATTTAAGCATTAATTCTGGATATATATATCTAGCATCAGGTATTAAGATATATTAGTATTTTATGATTTTTGTCCAGTTTAAAAAATAAACAACTTTTGATTTCCAGATGGGGTCTGTTTATAAACAATAGACTTTTTGATTGATAACTTGAAGAAATTTAAAAATGTTGATCTTTGCACCTTTAGAATTTAAACTGATGAAATTCTCTCCTAATTCTTGGACATCAATATTCTATGAGTATGGGTATATGAAGTGTGGTTGACATTCATATTGATATTGAATTAGTCTCGTAGTGTGGTATAAACAGAGTATTGATACAGGTAGCTATTGTGGTTAAACAGAGTATTGATACAGGTAGCTATTGTAGTTAAACAGAGTATTGATACAGGTAGGTTTATGGGAATTTATAATAGTTGTAAAGCCTTTGTAAGAACCAAATACACCTGGCATTTCCCAAAAGTCTCATAAAGGCCACATAATGACAGCATTCAGAACACTGCTTTGTGGTGTAGTAGTGGCCATGACATGGGAATACATTGCTGTTTTACGTACACTACACTACACTCCCTGTACCTACAAAAGGTCTACCTTATTGTTAGGAAACTGCGAGATCAATGGCTATATGGAATAGAGTGACGTAATTTGATCAGGTTCAGTTGTACAATTCGTAGTTGTTAAGCCACAAAGCTTTCTATATATCCAATATATATTCTATATTGTATAATACACTAATGATGTGTCTCAGTGCAGGTTACAATGCACAGACTGGCTGTATTCTGATATATGATTATACAACTTAACAATCAATGTTACATACACTACAGGTAACTCCCCACCCCTCCCTCTCATAACACACTCACACAACCACTACACATACTCCCTTCCCTCTCATAACACACACACACAACCACTACACATACCCCCTTCCCTCTCATAACACACTTACACAACCCTACACATACCCCCTCCCTCTCATAACACACAACACAACACTACACATACCCCCCTCCCTCTCATAACACTTACACAACCACTACACATACCCCCCTCCCTCTCATAACACACTTACACAACCACTACACATACCCCCCTCCCTCTCATAACACACTCACACAACCACTACACATACCCCCTCCCTCTCATAACACACTTACACAACCACTACACATACCCCCCTCCCTCTCATAACACACTTACACAACCACTACACATACCCCCCTCCCTCTCATAACACACCCACACAAACACTACACATACCCCCCTCCCTCATAACACACTTACACAACCACTAGACATACCCCCTCCCTCTCATAACACACTTACACAACCACTACACATACCCCCTCCCTCTCATAACACACCCACACAAACACTACACATACCCCCTCCCTCTCATAACACACTCGCACAACCACTACACATACCCCCCTCCCTCTCATAAACACACTCACACAACCACTACACATACCCCCCTCCCTCTCATAACACACTTACACAACCACTACACATACCCCCTCCCTCTCATAACACACTCACACAACCACTACACATACCCCCTCCCTCTCTCTGAACACACTCGCACAACCACTACACAAACCCCCCCCTCTCTCATAACACACTCGCACAACCACTACACAACCCCCCTCCCTCTCATAACACACCCACACAACCACTACACAAACCCCCCCCCCAAACAACCCCCACCCAACCCCAAAAAAAAACCCCCCCCAAAAAACCCCAAAAAAAACAAAAAAAAACCCCAAAAAAGAAAAAAAAAAACCCCCCCCCCCAAAAAAAACACCCAAAAAAAAAGATCCCCCCAAAACAAAAAAAAGGAAAGACCCCCCCCAAAAAAAAAAAAATGACAAAAGAGCCCCCCGGGGAAAAAAAAAAAACAACCCCCCCCCCCAAAAAACAAAAAAGACCAAAGCCCCGAAAAAAAAAAAAAAAAAGGGGAAAAGAAAAAAAAGAGGGCCCCCCGGGGGAAAAAAAAGAAAAAAAACCCCCCCCCCAAAAAAAAAAGCCCCCCCCGGGAGAAAAAAAAAAAAAAAAGAAACCCCCCCCCCAAAAAAAACAAAAACGAAAAAAAAAGGGAAAAAAAAAAGAAAAAAAAAAAAAAAAAAAGAAAAAAAAAACCGGGGCGAAAACCCCCCCCGGAAAAAAAAAAGAAAAAAAAAAAAAAAAGAAAGAGGGGAAAAAAAAAAAAAAACCCCCGAAAAGAAAAGGGAAAAAAAAAACCAAAAAAAGGGAAAAAAAAAAAAAAACAAAAACCCCCCCCAAAAAAAAACCAAACAAAACCCCCCCCAAAAAAAAAAAAAAAAACCCCCCCAAACAAAAAAAAAAAAAAGAAAAGGGAAAAAAAAAAAATTTTAAAAAAAAAAAACAAAAAAAAAAAAACAAAAAAACCCCCCCAAAAAAAAAACAAAAAAAACAAACCCCGGGGAAAAAAAAAAAAAAAAAAAAAATAAGAAAAAAAAAAAAAAAAAAAAAAGAAAAAAAAAAAGAAAAAAAAAAACAAAAAAAAAACCCCCCCCCGGGAAAAAAAAAAAGAAAAAAACCCCCCCCAAACACAAAAAAACAAAAAAAAACAAAAAACCAAAAAAAGGGAAAAAAAAAAAACCCCAAAAAACCCCCCGCGAGAAAAAAAAAACAAAGAAAAACCCCCCCCGGCCCGGAAAAAACGGGAAAAACAAAGAACAGACCCCCCCCCGGCAGAAAAAAACAAACCACCAAACCCCCCGCCCCCGGAAAAAGGACACAACCACGACACCAAACCCCCCCCCCCCAAACACACGCAAAAAAAACACAGACCCCCCCGCCCGGGCGCCACACAAACCCCCACACAGACCCCCGCCCGCCAAACACACGGACAAACCAACACAACCCCCCCCCCCAAAACCCCACAACCACCCAAAACCCCCCCCCCCCAGCACAAAAACACAAACCCCCCGCCCCCCAAAAAACAAAATCCAAAAGAAAAATCCCCCCAAAAAAAAAAAAAAGAAAAAAAAAAAAAAAAAAAACGAAAACCCCCCCCAAGAAAAAAAAACACACCAAAACCCCCCAAAAAAAAAACACAACCCCCCCCCCAAAAAAAAAACAACCCCAAAAAATTTAAAAAAAAACCCCAACACCAAATCCCCTCAAACAACCTACACAAAAACACATCCCCTCCCCTTAAAAACCCAACAACCACCACATACCCCCCCCATAAACCCACAAAAAAATACACATCCCCCCCCCCCAAAACACACAAAACACACAAACCCCCCCCCCCCAAAAACACACACACCACCCCACACATACCCCCCCCCCAAACACATACACAACCACCACACAAACCCCCCCCCCCACCACACACATACCTACCCCCCCCTCTCAAAAACCCCTCACAACCCCTAACATCCCCCTCCCCTCAAACACAACCACCACATACCAATTCCCAAAACAAAAACCCCAAAAAAACCTACCCCCCCCATAACAAAAAAAAAAAACCCCCCCCTTCAAACAAAATTAAAAAACTAAATACCCCCCTCCCCCAAACAACCGCAAACCCCCAAAAAACCCTCCCTTATAAACATCCCCCCAACACAACCCCCCCCTTTAAAAAAAACCCCAACAACCACACAATTTCCCCCTCCCCCTACTAAAACCCGAAGACCCCCCCTCCCGGGGTCATAAAAACCCCGAAATTTTTTATTTGTAAAAAAAAAAATTTTCAAAACAAATTTAACTCCCCTTATAACCAATCAAAAAAAAAAATAATTTTTTTTTTGGGATTTAAAAAAAACCAACAAATTACATTTTTAGAACCAAGACACAAGCGCAATAATTTATAACAATACAAATTTTTTTTCAATCCCCCCCCTTTTTTCCATTCCCTTTTTTTAAAAATACCTTTTTTTTCCGCCCTTTAAAACAAAACCAAAAATTTAAATTTCTTTTTTTAAACATTTAAAAACAACCAATTATCATCAAAAAAACTCCATCGTACCCCTTTCTTTTATAAAACTTTGGGCCCAAAAAATACTTTTTCCATTTAAAAAAAAAAAAACCCAACCTTTTATAAAATTTCAACCCTTTTTTCATTTCCCAAAATTTAAACCTGCCAAAAAAAATACCATTTTCCTTAAAATTTTCCCAAAATAAATTCTTTTTAAAAACCAATCGAAACAGCCAAACCCAACTTCCTCCATAAACAGGGGAAGAAAATCACAAACTCCCTTTTTAAACCATTACCCCAACCATACAAATTTTTTATACACAAGGGTTTAACCCCCTTTGGAAATAAGGAAAGGACCCCCCTTTATAGATTTTTCCTTAAAAAAAAATTGGAAAAGTCAAATTCAAAAATTTGGGGGGGGGGACCCCCAAATTTTTAAACCCTTAACAATTTTTTAAAAAAAAGTTTGTTTTTTAAAATAGATTTAAATTATATTGCAGATATTCTTTTCCTTGAAAATGACCAATCTGTTTGGTAACCCAAAATAATCCCTGCTCATGAATGTAAATTATCCCAGATTTACTGTATATATACACCGTTAAATCTGAAGTTGTTGCCCTATATCAGGTATAATACATATACATGTCCTCTGGTATTTTTAGCTTCTGTAAAAGTGTCCCTAATTGATTTGAATTAATTACCACATATAGTCCTTCAAAGAATTTATTAAAATTAAGCTGGATTTATTTTCGGGATTAATTTTCTGAATGGAACAGTTATAGACAGCCGATGAGTTATTGACTTCCTCTTAAATTAAAACCGTTTTGATTACCGATGTTGTCAATTGGCATTTCTATTATGCATAAAGCTTTTCATAGATTTTAACAAGGTAGAGGAGACATTTGTTTGAACAAATGGAATCAATCTATTAATGATTTGAGGACATTTTATTTGTACAGTTGAGAGACCTGTTCCCAGCTGTTAAATGTGTTGTAAATTATAGCTGGGCTGTTTAACCCAGTTTTGTCCTCTATAGTGTATATACACCTGTGCTCCTGGGAGTAATTAAGTCAGGTTTAACATTATTGCCAAAATTGTTGCCAGGTTTGCAGGCATAGTGCATGATACAAGTGTATTTGACATTTGACCCGCTGTAGCTTATTTTGGCATTCTAAAGTTCTGTAGTATATTCAGACTGTTCGTAAATAACTTGATTAGATTGTCTCCTGTTTCGAGTCGAGACCTTGGTATAAACGGAAATTAAAGACTGAATGAATTGAAAACAGTAATTTATTTTCAGTATCGTTATTGTAATTGACGAGATATTGATGAACATGATTTTCAGGGGAATGAAAATTGAGGCTATTTATGCAACGGTGATATCCAGAAGCCAAAGCACTGACCTAAAAATGCTGATTATACATGCATAAATTCAGAGCTAGTTTACACTGGAATGTGCTTTATATAAATGTGACCAGTGTTTGTCATGAAACACTAAACGTTTAATTGAAACAATATTTCATTCATTATTCAAAATACTCATACGGATATTTCACTAAACATTTTCATTTGACTTCTGATTGTTCAGAAACAAATAGCTTATGCTTGTTCAGAAACAAATAATTATCTGCTAAAATCTTCAACTGACAAATACATATAATATGAAACCAGAACATTTCTTTAAACTACTGAGGTGTTTCAGATATAGTCACATCTCCAGTACTTACATGTGTGCACACGAGTGAGCTACTGAAGAAAGTCTGCTACGAGCTGCTACGAGACGTAGCCTCTGTACAGGTTGTTTTGTTTTATGTTGTTAGTGTCAAATATATTTATGGAAAATTTGATAGGTATATGACAAAAAGCGAGCATTGTCAAGAACAAATTAGTCAAATATAGATTGGTCCGCTCTCAGTTGATATATGACCACAGCCTCATGGTGCTTGTTTACATTTTTGATCATGTTTACCAGATGTGCTTGTGCAGTTATTTGGTCAGTTTGAGT
Source organism: Pecten maximus (assembly GCF_902652985.1). Lineage (NCBI taxonomy): Eukaryota > Metazoa > Mollusca > Bivalvia > Pectinida > Pectinidae > Pecten > Pecten maximus. The sequence continues at coordinate 35,919,350 of NC_047029.1, read as the reverse complement.
TCACTAAAATGCTGGCAGTAATTCACATAATATTTCAGGTTAGATTAAGTTTCATATGTTTTTGCGTTACAAAATAAAAAGTGATATCAATTAAAACAGATAATCCTTTTGTGAAGAAATATCTTTGATCATATGCATTTAAATGAGGATTTGGTTATGTGTGAAAGGTAGCATATAGCCTTAACTCATACAAAAATCTGAAATATAGTAGCATATATAGCCTTAACTCAAACACAAATCTCAAATATAAAATGTGAAAGTAGTATAACCTCTTTCTAAACACAAATCACAGGTGTAATGTGTGTAGGGTTACATAGACTCTCCCTTAACACAAATTACAGGTATGATGTGTAAGGTATCATAGACTCTCCCTTAAAACAAATCACAGGTATGATGTGTAAGGTAGCATAGACTCTCTCTTAACACAAATTACAGGTATGATGTGTAAGGTAGTATAGACTCTCTTAACACAAATTACAGGTATGATGTACGTGTAAGGTAGCATAGACTCTCCCTTAAAACAAATTACAGGTATGATGTGTAAGGTAGCATAGACTCTCCCTTAACACAAATTACAGGTATGATGTGTAAGGTAGCATAGACTCTCTCTTAACACAAATTACAGGTATGAAGTGTAAGGTAATCATAGCCTATCCCTTAAAACAAATTACAGGTATGATGTGTAAGGTAGCATAGACTCTCCCTTAACACAAATTACAGGTATGATATGTAAGGTAGCATAGACTCTCCCTTAAAACAAATTACAGGTATGATGTGTAAGGTAGCATAGACTCTCCCTTAACACAAATTACAGGTATGAAGTGTAAGGTAATCATAGACTCTCTCTTAACACAAATTACAGGTATGAAGTGTAAGGTATCATAGCCTATCTCTTAACACAAATTACAGGTATGATGTGTAAGGTATCATAGACTCTCCCTTAAAACAAATTACAGGTATGATCTGTAAGGTAATCATAGACTCACCCTTAACACAAATTACAGGTATGATCTGTAAGGTAATCATAGACTCTCCCTTAACACAAATTACAGGTATGATCTGTAAGGTAATCATAGACTCTCCCTTAACACAAATTACAGGTATGATGTGTAAGGTATCATAGACTCTCCCTTAAAACAAATTACAGGTATGATCTGTAAGGTATCATAGACTCTCCCTTAACAGAAATTACAGGTATGAAGTGTAAGGTAGCATAGACTCTCTCTAACACAAATTACAGGTATGATGTGTAAGGTAGCATAGACTCTCTCTTAACACAAATTACAGGTATGATGTGTAGCATAGACTCTCTTAACACAAATTACAGGTATGATGTGTAGCATAGACTCTCCCTTAAAACAAATCACAGGTATGATGTGTAAGGTAGCATATACTCTCTTAACACTCCCAAGTGGAAGCACATGAGTAACATGGGTTCAATTCCTGGTAAAGGCACGTCATGAGGAACATTTTAATATTAACTGTTTCAATCCCCGATGTAGGCACAGTGCTGTTACAGTATCATAACTGAAACTCTAGCTATCACAGGTTATGTATATATAAATATATACAAACCTGTTAAATTAAAATTACAGCCATGAGGGTTTGGTAAGTAGTATAGATAGTTGTAGAGCCTGGCCATGCAGCCTGGTAAAAGGCCAGTTAACTGTTGGATCTTATCCACGTGGAAGTGTGATCGAGGTATACCAAAGTGTGACATCACACAATTGCTGATATGACATGCTCATTATACCTATGATTTATGTTACAATTTACCTATGATATAAAGGACAAATATATAAGTCATTCATATGGATTAAAGCCAATTTATTAGTGGTTAAAATGAGCTAATAATAGGCAAATGTAAAGCTGTAGATTGAAGTACAGAAAAAATCTTAAGTGCGAACATGCAGAGGTGGACTGTGAATCTAGAAATAGAATTTGTTGTTATACAGCCACTGATATGCCTGAAGTCAAGTATCTAATTACTTCTACAGTTGTACTGCTTCACTACACAGTTCCAGTCAAGTTTCCCGAATTTGTTTCCAACATTTGTGAAGCCATACTGTCCATACTTCATTAAATTATGTAAGGATTAATCAACTATTCCTGAATTAATCCTACCTAGTAGCTATTTTGATAGGATCAAATTTCACCTTTCGTGATATTACATGGAACAAGGATATATTTTCAAATTGAAATGGAAATTTTATGGTCTAATAAAACCGGTGTCATATAAGATAAGTATCCCCCATAGGATTTGTATCCGGATACTAAAACTGGCCATAGGATTTGTATCCCCCCCATAGGAAAAGTATCCCCCCTATTCATATGAAACCTTATCTGTATATGTGTGTTCAATACAATGAATTTATATACTAGAAAGTATTAATGAACTCTTTTTTTGATAATTAGAGGATTAAAGGAGTTTTTAAGGTATTGGGAGAATGGACTGCAGGGGTGTATGTTTATACACAGACTTATCTATTTAATCATGACATGTCAATTCAAGTGACAGCAAATATGATATATACAGTTTGCAGTGGTTCCCTGTTCACTTTTATATATGTATTCCTCTCTGCATACCTGGTGACTCTTACACTTAGGTGTATAAATGATTGTCATCAAAGACAATTAGGGAGGGGGTGGTGAGCAGTCATGCATGGGGTCAGGGAGTGATGTACACACAATCAGCAGGATGGCAATGGACTTGACAGGTGTGAATTTAATGTGGATGATGTGTGTTGTGACAAGCATTAATTAAAAAAGTCTTAAACTTATAAATATTAGGATTTGGTTTGGTTTAAAGAAAATACCTCATAAAGTTTTAGGCTTATTTTTTTATTTAAACATTTATTACTATTATAATATTGTCCATATTTCTGTAGTATTAATTATTATTATATATAATCTATAAATATAAGTTATTACCTAGTATTGTGTGATATAAATGAATATTTAATAATAGCTTTGATTTATTAAAGGTTATATATATACATACCATTTTTTCCAATTTCCAGAAAGACATGGATTTTTACATCAATAATTAAAAAAAAAAAAAAAAAAGTTTTTGCTGGTTCGTTTAAATATGGTTTTCTCCATTTACAACTTGACAAGATAAATTGGATACATACAATATTAACAAAACAAAAATAATCTATCTTTTAACATAACTTTCTTTAACATAAATATGCTGATTTCTATAGCCATAGGATTTGTATCCCCCCTATACTTTGTCATTTCAGTTGATTTCTATAGCCGTAGGAATTGTATCCGCCATACTTTGTCATATAAGTTGATTTCTATAGCCATAGGAATTGTATCCCCCCTACTTTATGTCATTTAATCTGATTTCTATAGCCGTAGGAATTGTATCCCCCCTACTTTATGTCATTTAAGCTGATTTCTATAGCCGTAGGAATTGTATCCCCCCTACTTTATGTCATTTAATCTGATTTCTATAGCCGTAGGAATTGTATCCCCCATACTTTGTGTCAGTTAAGCTTATTTCTATAGCTGTAGGATTTGTATCCCCCCTACTTTATGTCAGTTAAGCTTATTTCTATAGCCGTAGGAATTGTATCCCCCCTACTTTATGTCATTTAATCTGATTTCTATAGCCGTAGGAATTGTATCCCCCATACTTTGTGTCAGTTAAGCTTATTTCTATAGCTGTAGGATTTGTATCCCCCCTACTTTATGTCAGTTAAGCTTATTTCTATAGCCGTAGGAATTGTATCCCCCCTACTTTATGTCAGTTAAGCTTATTTCTATAGCCGTAGGAATTGTATCCCCCCTACTTTATGTCATTTAAGCTGATTTCTATAGCCGTAGGAATTGTATCCCCCCTACTTTATGTCAGTTAAGCTTATTTCTATAGCCGTAGGAATTGTATCCCCCCTACTTTATGTCATTTAATCTGATTTCTATAGCCGTAGGATTTGTGTCATCCCCTACTTTTTGTCATTTAGGCTGATTTCTATAGCCATAGGATTTGTGTCATCCCCTACTTTATGTTAGACAAGAGGCCCAATGGGCCTAAACGGTCACCTGATGACAATGATATTACCATCGAGCTGTCATCCCATGCTAAAAAATTTGAACAAAGTTAGAATGAATTCCAATAGAAAAGAATGAATTCCAATAGAAATCAAACAAATGAAAGTCAAAATTGTGATTTCCTGACACAAGAGGCCCAATGGGCCTGTATCACTGACCTGGCTCTACAGCAAGTTTGCAGTTGATTGAGGTCATTTCTACATGCAGATACTATGCTGATAACCAATTTATTAAAATATCAGAGTAAAGTAGGTTTATTCATTTCAATAAATTTCTAGTCATTCATTCTAGCATACTATTGGCCTAATATCGGGTCTTGGTGACTCTTGGCTATAGCAAGATTTACAAATATTTCACCCCTGTGACCTTGAATGTAGGTCAATGTCATGCGTTTGAACAAACTTTGGTAGCCCTTCACCCCAGCATGCTACAGACAGGCCCAGCCTCAAGTACCTGAGCCTCTTGGTGTTTGAGAAGAAGTTTTTGAAGATAATAGCCTATTTGACCCATCTGAAAGTCAATGTAATTAAGTTGAATAAACTTGGTAGCTCTTCACCCCAGCATGCTACAGGCCCAATATCAAGTCCCTGGGCCTCTTGGTTATTGAGAAGAAGTTGTTTGAAGATTATAGCCTATTTGACCCATGTGACCTTGAATGGAACTGTTTATTAGAGGCTAACTAAGATAACCCAGTAATATAGTGACCAGTTGCCATAGCAGCCATAATTTTGAGGAAATGAAAGTGGCATGCACATCTACACATGGTCTTCTATATTTGTGTGAAGTTTCATTGGAATCGGCCCATCGGTTTAGGAGGAGTTGTCCGGACAACATGTGTCGACAGACAGACGGACAACCTGATTCCAGTATACCCCCCTAACTTCGTTGCGGGGGTGTAATGAAACATGGTCTAACAATAACCGGTAGGGTGGGCATACTCATCTTTTATCAAAGTAACAAGATAGGTACAAACATGGTCTAACAGTAACGGGTGGGCATACTCATGTTCTATCGAAGTAACAAGATAGGTACAAACATGGTCTAACAGTAACGGGTGGGCATACTCATGTTCTATCGAAGTAACAAGATAGGTACAAACATGGTCTAACAGTAACGGGTGGGCATACTCATGTTCTATCGAAGTAACAAGATAGGTACAAACATGGTCTAACAGTAACGGTTGGGCATACTTATTTTCTATCAAAGTAACAAGATAGGTACAAACATGGTCTAACAGTAACGGTTGGGCATACTTATTTTCTATCAAAGTAACAAGATAGGTACAAACATGGTCTAACAGTAACGGGTGGGCATACTCATGTTCTATCAAAGTAACAAGATAGGTACAAACATGGTCTAACAGTAACGGGTGGGCATACTCATGTTCTATCAAAGTAACAAGATAGGTACAAACATGGTCTAACAGTAACGGGTGGGCATACTCATGTTCTATCGAAGTAACAAGATAGGTACAAACATGGTCTAACAGTAACGGGTGGTTAAACTCATGTTCCATCAAAGTAACAAGATAGGTACAAACATGGTCTAACAGTAACGGGTGGGCATACTCATGTTCTATCAAAGTAACAAGATAGGTACAAACATGGTCTAACAGTAACGGGTGGGCATACTCATGTTCTATCAAAGTAACAAGATAGGTACAAACATGGTCTAACAGTAACGGGTGGGCATACTCATGTTCTATCGAAGTAACAAGATAGGTACAAACATGGTCTAACAGTAACGGTTGGGCATACTTATTTTCTATCAAAGTAACAAGATAGGTACAAACATGGTCTAACAGTAACGGTTGGGCATACTTATTTTCTATCAAAGTAACAAGATAGGTACAAACAAGGTCTGACACTAATGGGTGGGTAAACTCATGTTCTATCAAAGTAACAAGATAGCTAGTTTACATGTTTTGATAGTATTAGTATAACAAAAGGCAATATAGATAATATTATAGATAAAGATAACAAAATGTTATTTTTTGCACAACAAAAGATGTGACCCTTAGGTGGTTTCAGTATAGAATTATACATAGAATATTAGCAATATGAGTACTGTAAATCACTTACATTTCGCGTGGGATTTATTTTCGCGTTAATTCGTGAGGAGAGTCAAACGCGAATTCAAATCCCTCGCGAATATTTATATAAGAATGACAAGAATAAGTGGCGTCCATTTTTAATCTACCAGTCTTTAGTTGGTGAACAGACATCGCCATTAAAGTATATATCTAGAGTGTATTTTTATATAAACACCAAAATTTCATACACAAAAAACCTGCTGAACACTAATATTGTAGTTGAACTCGGACTACAATACCTTCTAGACGACGATTTAGTTCATTTAAGCGCAGAAGGTCCCGTCCCGAAGATCCCGGATGGTCACCCGGAAGACGTCGTACTTTATTACCCGCGCTGTTGTTTATGTAAGCTTACATACATGTATGTCGTACTTCACATCACTTGATTCTACGTGTTTGTTCACTGTTTCTGTAATTGGGACTGGCAAATTATCTTTGGTTACTATTTTTAGCTTATGGCATGGCGCGGCGTCCGTCGTCCGTCCGTCAACTTTTCCTTTAAATCGCTACTAGTCCTAAACTACTCAGTGGATTTTGACCAAATTTGGTCAGAAGCATCCTTGGGTGAAGGGGAACCAATTTTGTATAAACGTTGGGTCTGGCCCCCCAGGGGCCTTAGGGGTGGGGCCCAATAGGGGAAATATAGCAAATTCTTTAAAATCCTTCTTCTTCTGCAGGAATAAAGGGATTTGATCCATGTTTGGTCTGAAGCATCCTTGGGTGAAGGGGAACCAATTTTGTATAAACGGTTGGTCTGGCCCGCCAGGGGTCTGAGGTGCGGGGCCCAATAGGGGAAATAGAGATTAGTCTTTAAATTGCTACTATTCATAAAATTTTTAATGGATTTTAACCAGATTCTGTCAGGAACATCCTTGGGGGAAGGGGAACAGAGTTTGTTTAAATTTTTACTATGAACCCCCAGGGGCCTGAGGGGCGGGGCCAAATAGGGGAAATAGGGGTTAATCCTTTAAATCGCTATTAATCATAAAGTTACAAATGGATTTTAACTAAATTTGGCTATAGAAATCAGTTTAACTGACATAAAGTAGGGGGGATACAATTCCTATGGCTATAGAAATCAGCTTAACCGACATAAAGTAGGGGGGATACAAATCCTATGGCTATACGAAATCAGCCTAAATGACATATAGTAGGGGGGATACAATTCCTATGGCTATAAAAATCAGCCAAAATGACAAAGTAGGGGGGATACAAATCCTACAGCTATAGAAATCAGTTTAACTGACATAAAGTAGGGGGGATACAAATCCTACAGCTATAGAAATCAGTCTAAATGACATAAAGTAGGGGGGGGATACAATAGTAGGGGGGATACAAATCCTACAGCTATAGAAATCAGCCTAAATGACATAAAGTAGAGGGGGATACAATTCCTATGGCTATAGAAATCAGCTTAAATGACAAAGTAGGGGGGATACAATTCCTATGGCTATAGAAATCAGCTTAAATGACAAAGTAGGGGGGATACAATTCCTATGGCTATAGAAATCAGCTTAAGTGACATAAAGTAGGGGGGATACAATTCCTATGGCTATAGAAATAAGCTTAACTGACATAAAGTAGGGGGGATACAATTCCTACAGCTATAGAAATCAGCTTAAATGACAAAGTAGGGGGGATACAATTCCTATGGCTATAGAAATCAGCTTAAATGACAAAGTAGGGGGGATACAATTCTTACAGCTATAGAAATCAGCTTAAATGACAAAGTAGGGGGGATACAATTCCTACAGCTATAGAAATCAGCTTAAATGACAAAGTTGGGGGAATACAATTCCTATGGCTATAGAAATCAGTTTAACTGACATAAAGTTGGGGTGATACAAATCCTTATAAAATATTGATTAGGTTGAATATTAACTGTATGTATTCAGACACACTTATTCATTCACATACATGTTTATAAAATCTTTGTTCTAACTGATGATTGTCTGATTGAAAACAATAAACTAGTCCAGTTGAAGAAGACAGAAATCAGCTGTTAATGCAGTTTTTGATGATTTCTGTTCCTATCACCGACTTTTCAAGTATTTTTTTCTAGATAAATTCAACAGTCAGCACAATTTAACAAATAAAGTGTGCAATGTATGTTTAACTTTGATTCATTATTACATATGATGAAATTGTTGAGTATGATCCTAACGAACGAAGTAATACTTAAAGAAAAACTTGATAACATGTCTTTATCACTTTCATTGCATCTATATGCAATTCTTCAGACCATGAACATTTTTAACAGTTTTGGAGAGAACATATATTTGTGTCATTTGAAAATGTCCTAAATACATAATAACAAGTCAATTCTTTAATTCACTAGAAATGAAACTCAAAATTTAAAGTAATGATCACTTTAGTGATTTAAAATCACACATCTTTATACAGCACATAGATCATGATTCATTTCCTCTTTTCAGTGGGACCCAGAAGAAAATCTGTGATTTGGTTGATGAATTCAAAGTTCATGTTGGTTGTTTCAGGTTCTTTTTAAGAATGACTTAATGATATATTCTTTTACCCCACTGCAACATCTACATAGGTGAACAGGTGATAGGTAATAATGATTAAAACAACACTGTGTCAACTATGACAGATATTCCCAGGGGCCATCTAACAGGTTTACCTTTCCCCAGGTGACACAGCCCATACCGAAATAAAGCACACTAAAGTATACTTTTATGCTACTTTAAGTATACACTTTTTCCTACTTTTTTGAAAAAGTACCAAAAAAGTATACTTTTTTTGTACTTTTCTGGACTTAGAAATTTTTCAGAGTACTTTTTCTGTACTAAATTTGGACTCTGAAATTTCTCAGAGTACTTTTTTTGTACTTTTCTGGACTTAGAAACTTTTCAGGGTACTTTTTCTGTACTTTATTTGGACTCTGAAATTTTTCAGAGTACTTTTTTTGTACTTATTCTGGACTTAGAAATTTTTCAGGGTACTTTTTCTGTACTTTATTTGGACTCTGAAATTTTTCAGAGTACTTTTTTTGTGCTAAAATCTGACTTAGAATTTTTTTGAAAGATTGTGAAAATATGGATGTACTTTTTTCCTACTTTTTTGGGACTTAGAATTTTTCAGCTAATGCCATTGTGCTTTTTTTGTACTTATTATGGACTTAGAATATTTTCAGACATTGCGAGGGGTTATAGCATATTAATATTTTCAAAATTAAATCTGACTTTTTCAGTCGACTACAAATCTAAGACTAAAAAAATAATACCCAGGATTAACCACAACAAATATCTATCAAATAAGATACAGAAAATTATCATTTGGTAATATTAAATGTTTTTGATCTCGTTTTTTGTTGTTGTTTTTTTTTGTCTTTTTTATGTTCTAAAAAATACTTTTCATACTTTGATCAGTACCACAGAAATTTATCTAAAAATAATTAAAATTCAACAATTATTATCATAAGTATTTCACTTCAATGTACTTTGTTAGTAAGGTTCACACATTTAACGGTGATTTCTTTGTCACTTTTCGTTTGTATTTCCATATGCATCTCAGAAGTAATAAACTTCACATTGATGAATGTTACTATACGTTCATGTGACGAACGTCAAAACTTAGCTCTATAAAAATTTTGTTCCAGATCGTTCTTTGAAGTTACAGTATTTTGGCTTTAATTATAAACTCTTTAACGGAGTTTAAAACATTTCGTTTATCCAAACGTTAACCTCTACCAGATCGGGGATCACTCTACTAACACACATGTGCCCGTGCCTGTAATATTCAAATGAAATTAAAATCACCTGCTCTTTGTCTGCATATCATATACTTGCTGGATATACGTGGTTTTAAGATTACATCTGATAATTGCACCCGAAATCACGTCGTGTTCTGTCAAAATATTCACCGATATACTCATATAAACATGTGTAATACTGATATAGTCACTCGGACGCTTCTTTGTAAAACGTATATTGAAGTCAAGCGCTGTGATGATCTCGATCTCGATATGGCTTGACTGACAACAAACAGGCATGATCAAGGAACAATATTCCGGTATTTAAATCAGAATTACATCGCATTCATTGAAATGGTGAAAGTGAACACAAAAAGAAAACTTTAATTTGTCTGATATTTATTTAGCAAGATCGTACGATAATTCGGACAACGACACAATGTAGCTGTACTCTAATCTGTTGTAGAATGATCTCGTAGGAGTGTTGTGTGTACAAATAAAAAACTCTATTGTATACAAAAATCAAGATCAATACCAAGATCTATCATAAATATTTTAATTGATATAGTAGACGGCTTGAATAACTGCAACACCAAGATCGATCAAAAATATTTCAACTGTTTTAAACTAAATCTTGAAACCTGTGTGTTAAGCTAACAAAGCGATCAGGATATATGCTTAACGCCGCACCGAAAGTTAATTTCACCCGTGGTGTTAATTAATATAAGCGACAGTCGACTGTAATGGCAAATCATACCTAGCTTTATTGTTTATTGGAGTTACCTGTGTACCTCCCGTCTCACCTGTACACATATTGCCCCTCTTAGACGAAGTCTTATGCCTGCGGCGTTAATTATAACAATTTATATTGTCAAGCTTGACTGCCTTTCACTACGATCAGATCACAGGTGCCTACCCTCATTTAAACAAAACATCCGGATTACATAACAGGTACTGACGAGGCTTATACCTGTGTCAGATTATCATCGGTCGGTTCACCTATGACCTCGGGGCCGTGATCTTGTTTGTTTACTTCGGTTTACGGAATCTACCGAGATTTGACGAGTTCGCTTCGTGCTATCATTTTGTGCAATGTGCAAGCTTTAAATGCTGAAGTAGTAATACCAAAAGTATGAAACAATAGAGGTTAAGGAAGTAGAATATAAAAAAACAAGTAATAAAAGAATGAAATCGATACAGTAGATCTCCGACAAAACTTTTTTTTTATCCCATGATGCAACAAACAGCGAGATTTTAGCGGGAAGTCTGATAGCCATGTTTGAATTTCACCGGATGTTTATCTACGGAAGAAACATAAACAAACACGATTTTGATATAGAATAGCCTAAAAAACGAAATTCATTTTCTTGCCTAACTGAAGAAGATCGACTATCTGTCAGTAAGTGGCCAAAGAATATCAGCTTTCTTGTTGTTTTTGGCGACAAATGCTCATTTTCACCCGAAAATATCACAGATATCGCGACCAGGTAAGTTTACAATTTTATTATTTAAATCTATTTCGTCTTCTGCACGTTCCTACATCGTTTCACATTATATAGGTGAATGGGGGCCTACACATGTTAATATTAATACTTGATTACTTCGTGTTTCAGGGTTTTCATAATGAATTCATCACCGATTACAGTTTACACGGCCCGAGTTTAATTAACAAAGAACTGCTAGATCCACGTGTGTTTCAATCGTAAGTATTCAATTTACAGATTTATGCTACCATACGCCTGGGATTTTATAAGCATCCTGATTGATAGCACCCAAATATTGAGAACAAGAAGAATTTTATTTCTTTATTGACGAACTTCGATGTAGTTATATTGCATTTTTATTTCTGTCATGTAACGGTAAATTCGTAATATCTTTACTACATATTTCATGCATTTTGACAAATTTCCAATTAATTTTTATGACTTCGTTTTTCAATGGAATTTATTGAAATTTCACTTACATGTAAAGAATTATTTGCTTATTCATCTGATAATATTTACAGAATTTTTTGTAGTTGATTTCAAGAGATATTGCATAAAATTTAAAAAAAAAATAGCAATGACATTTTTAAGTTAGAATATAAGAACGAAAGTAACGTCACATTTCGGGCAACATGTGTATATCTATTTTAGGGAATATATGTAAAAATATCGGTAAATGAGCTAATAATTGTCTACTATAGTATATGGAATTTGAAGAAAATACATTCAAAAACGAAGTCAATAAAATCCATTGAAAATTTGTTGTATGTCATGATCATGATCAATTCACAAAAAAATGATATCAAGAAATGATTGAATAAAAAAGATCTGTGTTTTGGAGTATTTTGATAGTTGCATAATTTAAGATGAAACAAACTGTCAGATAATTCTGGAGTAGCTTGATTTTTTATTAAAGTACTTATCCTTATAATTAAAAGTTTTATGTTGTAGCTTTAAACTTGTATACCTGTGGCTAGCTTTTCTTGATCAGGTGCATATGTAAGGAAAATTATCTACATTTTTATATTGAACAAATCTTCACAATTATTCTAAGTTTTGATATAAAAAATATTTTAAAATTTTCTCTTTCTTCCAACAGATTATGCAGTACATTCTGAAGTGACGGAAAGCTTAAAGATATTGCATTGTGGTCCGAATTGAGGGCAATGATTCGCATCAAGCAAAAAAGGAATGAAGAGAATCAGACATTTTATTTTTCGAATTCACACTTACTTGGATTTGACCAGTTTAAGCAAGCAACATTATGCATATACCATACTTCATTGTATTCAGTATGCATTTATGCATTGTTTTTTATTTACATTTTTTTGTTGTGTTTCCTCAAGAGGAATTACGATTCGACAATTTTTACAAATGTTATTGCCCTTTTTATTTAGAATAGTATATTTTTTTTGTCTGGATCTCCTACATACACATGATATAAAATTGTGTTTTCCTGCTTGAAAAAAATATTAGAATAATTTATCAAAAGTTATTGCCCTTATACATAGATGTCCATCTGTAAATCCTTAACCTCACCCTTAAACAAATTTCGAGCTTATTAGATCAAGACTTTGCTATGGCATGAAATTATACTCAGTGGAATTGTGATTGGATAACTAATCTTGTATTTCAATGTTTGTTTTCACTTTATACAATTGTGCATTTCTCTTAGGAATGGGACTGATGTATGTATTGTTTAAGCATGCAGTATTCTCATTTAAGCTCATCTCCTATATTTTCAGAACTAATTTCCTACACCATTAAATTAAGTCCCTTTTTTTGGTAATTTTTTCCTACTTTTTCAGTACTTTTTTTTATACTTTTTCAGTACTAATTTCCTACTTTTTTAGTACTATTTTCCTACTTTTCTAGTACTTTTTTCCTACTTTTTCAGTACTTTTTCAGTACTAATTTCCTACCTTATTGGTACTTTTTTCCTACTTTTTCAGTCCTAATTTCCTTCTTTTCAATACCATTTTCCTACTTTTTTGATACTTTTTCAGTACAAATTTCCTACTTTTTTAGTACTATTTTCCTACTTTTCTAGTACTTTTTTCCTACTTTTCCACTACTTTTTCAGTACTAATTTCCTACCTTATTGGTACTTTTTTCCTACTTTTTCAGTACTAATTTCCTGCTTTTTCTGTACCATTTTCATACTTTTTTTGTACTTTTGTACTTTTTTTGTACTTTATGGACTTACTGTAAAAGTACTAAAAAAGTATAAAAGCACAAAAAAAGTACACCATCAATTTGTCCCTGTGCACTTTATACTATTATTGTACTTTTAATGTACTTTTTCTGTACTATATTTGTGCTTTTTCTGTACTTAATGAAAACAATAAAATGTACTAAAGGTATACTTTTGTTAGACTTTTTTTGTACTTTAGTACTTTTTTTGACTCAATTTGGAACCGTGTTGGAATATCGGTTCCAAATTGAGTCAAAAAAAGCATACTTTTTCTATGCTTTTTTAGTACTTTTTTCCCATACTTTTTTTGTACTTTATTTCGGTGTGGGAGGGCAGACTTTATATTAAGTTTTAATTATTACTGCTTCAGTGACTATATCAGGGTTGATCAACAATTCAAATGATTTTTAACAGTTTGAAATAATTCATCAATTTTATTGAATAGTTAAAGAGAAAAAAAAATATGAAATTATATGATAATACTTTATTTTCCAACCTTTTAAAGCAGTTAAACGGTCAAAAAAACATTTTCAAAATTCTTGCATTGTTACTGTTAAATTTTAGGGGGGGATACAATTCCTATGGGGGGGATACTTATCCTATGGCCATTTATTGTATCCGGATACTTATCCTATGGCCAAATATTGTACCCGGATACTAATCCTATGGCCTGTTTTAGTATCCGGGTACTTATCCTATGGGGGATACAAATCCCACATGACACCGGGCTGATTGATTTACCAAAATACCGGTCGTAGGTGTAGTATGGGTAGGGTAATATTACAGCTATGACATGACCTTAATGTAATGGTGTAAGGACCAGTATGTCAGAGTTGTGGTTCCTGAACAAGAGAGACGAGACAAAAACATGTCAATATAACCAGTTCTTACCTCCACTCTCTGTCTCAGGAAAACTAGGTCTAATATGGAACTCCTAGCAAAGGGAGATAATTTGAGGGGAGGTAATTAGAGCGCTGTCTGGAATATCACAGATACCCCTATTCATGCACCAGATGCTGATGTTAGGCCAGAGATATGACATAAAAAAAAAATGTTATTGAGTTTTTAAAAAAAAAAAATGTTATTGAGTTTTTTTAAAAGTAACTTCTATTTTAGAGAGAGATTTCTAGTTTTGTTTCTGACAAGCAAGAATGTAATTTCAGACATAAAACATCAGTGATTACTACTATTATTAATGATTAAAAGATAACAAATGGATGTTTATATGTTGTTTAACGTATTTTTGTCAAAGATGATCTATGTTCTTTATGGTTAATTGTGATTTTGAATTTTGAATACAGGCAATCAACACTTGATGTTCTAAAAAAGTATAGCCATGCACAGAATATTTTTTACAGGTAAAAAAATTTTGAATTGTGTAAACGTGGAGACCTTATACTCTCAGGATGTCTGCTAAGAGAGCGTGTGGTACTCGCTTGTCCTTTGCGCAGTGTGGGCCGATTATTAAAAAAACTACTGTACCCAATTGCATTTGCATGGATGGTGGAGACGATATATTAAAAACCTTGTACAAATACATCTGAAGGGAGACTAGACAGATGATGTTAGAGAGTGCAACTGTTACACTCAGTTTACCTGTAATGTATAGACGAAGTGTAGTAAACTCATTAGAGTGTTTGTTCAGAAGAGGCTGGGGAATTGTGGGATACAGTAAAACGTAACGCTACTCACACAGGCCATATAGGTATGTAATCTAACAGTGAATTGTGATTGGCTGTCTTGTAGTCAGTGGGACATGAAAGTTTGATGATTGTTACGGAAACCCATTCATGTGATATATAGAACCTGACAAGGTCGGAACTTGTAAATTGGTCCAGGAGGAAAGGTCAAGGATGTCATTAAGTCAAGGTCACTTCAGTGTCACCTGTTAATCAGTACAGAATCTTTTTTTGGTTCGAGGACAAATTTGTTTAAAGTTTCTTTAGCAAGTTTTTAGTGAATGTGATCACCTTAAGTTCTCAGTAGAAAGATCATGGCTGTCTGGAATTTAGCCCCAGGTCTTAAATTGGACTCCATGTTGGACTCCATGTTGAGAGCTGGGAGTGATCCTTTAGGCATCGATTGAAAGGCCTGGAATGATTCTCTGTCCCTGTATAAAAAAGAAACATAATTAACACCTATTTTCTAAAAAGTTATGAAAAAAGTTTAAATATGAATCACTGTAATACTATGAATGGCCAAGAGGGTTACTAGTGATGAAGGGGTCTTGGAGGAATCAGGACCGCTGTGAAAACCATTGGTTTGTTTTGTTTAACGTCCTGTTAACAGCCAGGGTCATTTAAGGACATGCCTTGTTTTGGAGGTGGAGGAAAGCCAGATTGCCCAGAGAAAAAACATGCATCGACCTACGGCTATTACTAAGCAACGTACTGCCCCACGTAGGTTTCGAACTCGCAACCCAGAGATGGAGGGCTAGTGATAAAGTGTCGAGACACCTTAACCACCGAGAAAACCAATGTGATTGGTGAGGTGACCTTGTACTATTTAACATCTGATAAGTTACCAAATTTAGTTGCCTTGGTGAGAGTGTACTTTCAGTATAATACCACCAGATAGACGTATTCCTTATAAGTGTACTTTCAGTATAATACCACCAGATAGACGTATTCCTTATAAGTGTACTTTCAGTATAATACCACCAGATAGACGTATTCCTTATAAGTGTACTTTCAGTATAATACCACCAGATAGACGTATTCCTTATAAGTGTACTTTCAGTATAATACCACCAGACAGACGTATTCCTTATAAGTGTACTTTCAGTATAATACCACCAGATAGACGTATTCCTTATAAGTGTACTTTCAGTATAATACCACCAGACAGACGTATTCCTTATAAGTGTACTTTCAGTATAATACCACCAGATAGACGTATTCCTTATAAGTGTACTTTCCACTGTATATGCGACCAGCACCATATTTTTTTGTAAGTCAGTGCTACAGTATTGCCAGAGCAACATATACTTGATAAGCTTGTTCTCCACACTACCACTAGAGGAACCGCTATATCACCAAATCTGGGGAAAAAAAAAAAAAATTTTTTTTTTTTTTTAAAAAAAAAATTTTGGGGGGCCCCCCCCCCAAAAAAAAACCCGGGCCCCCAAAAAAAAGGGGGGGAAAAAAAGGGGGGGTTTTTAAACGGGAAAAAAAAACTTATTAAAATTTTTTTTAAATTTTTAAAAAAAAAAAACCCCCTTTTTAAAAAGGGCCTTTTGGGGGGGGGCCCCCCCAAAAAAATTTTTTAAAAAATTTTTTTTAAATTTTTTTGGGGGTTTTTGGGGGGAAAACCTTTAAAAAAAGGAAAAAAAAAAAAAAAATTTAAAAAGGGGGGGTTTTTTTTTTGGAAGGTTAAAAACCAAAAGGGGGGGGGGGAAGGGGAAAATTTAAAAAATTAAAAAAAAAATTTTTTGATTTTTTTTTTTAAAATTTTTTTGGGGGCCGGGGGTTTATTTAAAATTAAAACCCAAAAAAATTTTCCAAATTTTTCCAGTTCCCCCCGGGGGGAAAAAAAAATTAAAAAAAATTTTTTGGGGTTTTTTTTTTTTAAATTTAAAAAAAAAAGGGGGGGGGTTTTTAAAGGGTTTTTTGGTTAAAAAAGGGAAGGGGTTTTTTTTTGGGGGGGTTTTTTTTTTAAAAATGGAAAACCCCCCCCTTTTTTTTTTTTTTCCTTTTTTTTTTAAAAAAAATTTTTCCCCCCAAAAAAAAATTTTTTTTTCCCCCCCCCCGGTCCCCCCCCCCCCCCCTTTTTTTTAAATTTCCCCCCCCCTTTTTTTTGGTTTGTTTTTTTTTTTTTTTTTTTTTAAAATTTTTTTTTTAAAAGTTTTGGAAATTTTGGAATTTGTTTTTTTTTTAAAAATTTTTTTTTTTTTTTTTTAAAAATTTTTTGGGGGAAAAAATTTTTTGGGGGGTTTTGGGGGGTTTTTTTAAAAAAGGGGTTTTTTGGGTAAAAAATTTTTGGGAAAATTTTTTTTTGGGGGGGGGAAAAAGGGGGGTTTTTTTTTAAAAAAGGGGGAAAAAATTTAATTTTTGGGGGGGGGGGGGGGTTTTTTTTTAAAAATTTTTTCCCTTTAAAGGGGTTTGGGGGGTTTTTTTTTTTTAAAATTTAATTTTTTTGGGTTTTTTAGGGAAAAAATTTTTTTTTTAAAAAAGGGGTTGGGGGGGGTTTTTTTTGGGGGGTTGAAAAAGGGGGGGGGAAAACGGGGTTTTTTGGGTTTTTGGGGTTTTTTTGGGGGGGGTTTTTTTTGGGAAATTTTTTTTGGGGGGGGTTTTTTGGGAAGGGTTGGGGGTTTTTTTGGGTTGGGGTTTTTGGGGTGGTTTTTTGGTTTAAAAAGGGGAGGGGGGGGGGGGGGGGTTTTTTTTGGGGGGGGAAAGGGGGGTTTTGGGGTTGAAAGGGGGTTTTTTTGGGGTTTGGGGTTTTTTTTTAAAAAGGAAAAAGGGGGGGTTTTAAAAATTTTTGGGGTTTTTTTTGGTTTTTGGGGTTTGGGGGGGGTTTGGGGGGGGTTTTGGGGTTTAGGGGGGTTTAAAATTTTTTGGGGGGGTTTTTTTGGGGGGAAGGGGTTTTGGGGGGGGTTGGGGAAAGGGGTTTTTGGGGGTTTTTTGGGGGTTTTTTTTTTTAAGGGGGGGGTTTTTGGGGGTTTTGGGGGGGGGTTTTAATGGTTTGGGGGGGGGTTTTTTTTTAGGGGGTTTTGGGAAAGGTTTGGGGGGGGGGGGGGTTTTTTTTGGGGTTTTTTTTAAAGGGGGGGGGGGTTTTTTTTAAGGGGGGGTTTTTTAAAAAGGGGGGGGGGGTTTTTTGGAAGGTTTGGGGAAAGGGTTTTTTGGGTAAGGTTTGGGGGGGGGGGGTTTTAGGGAAAATTTTTTTGGGGTTTTTTTTTTTAAATTTTTGGGTTTTTTTTAAAATTTTTTTTTGGTTTTTTGGGGGTTTTGGGTTTTTTAAGGGGGGGGGTTTTTTGGGGGGGGTTTTTTAAAGGGGGGGTTTTTTGGGGGGGGAAAAAGGGTTTTTTTTTTTTTTTTGGGGGGGTTTTTTTTTTTTTTAAAGGGGGGGGGGTTTTTGGGGGGGTTTGGGGTTTTTTTGGGGGGTTTTTTTTAAAAGGGGGGTTTTTTTTTTTTTTTTGGGGGAAAGGTTTTTGGGGGTTTAGGAAATTGGGGGGGGGTTTTAAAATTTTTTTGGGGGGTTTTTGGGGGGGGGAAAATTTTTTAAGGGTTTTTGGGGAAGGGTTTTTTTGGGGGGTTTTTTGGTTTTTTGGGAAGGGTTTTTGGGGGTTTTTTGGGGGGGTTTTTTTTTTTGGGTTTAGGGGGGGGGGTTTTTGGAAATTTTTTTGGAGTGGGTATGGAAATTTTTTAAAGGGGGGGGTTTTTGGTTTTTTTTGGGGGTTTTTGGGGGTTTTTTTTGGGGGTTTTTGGGGGTTTTTTTTGGGGGGGTTTTTTTTGGGGGGGGTTTTTTGGGGGGGGGTTTTGGGAAGGGGGGGGGTGGGGGTTTGGGGGGGGTTGTTATGGTAAGGGGGGGGTTTGGTTTTTGGGTAATGGTTTAGGGGGGGTTTTTTTAAAAAATTTTGGGGGGGGGGGGTTTTTTTGGGGGGTTTTTGGGGGGGGTTTTTTTGGGGGTTTTTTTGGGGGGGGTTTTGGGAATTTTTTTTTTTTGGGGGGTTTTTTTTTTTTTGGGGGGGGGGTTTTTTTTTGGGAAATTTTTTAAAGGGGGGGGGGTTTTTTGGGGGGGTTTTTTTTTTTTTTTGGGGGGGGGGGTTTTTTTTGGGGGGGGTTTGGGGTTTTTTTAAAAAAGGGGGGGGGGGGTTTTTTTTTGGGGGGGGGGTTTTAAAAATTTTTTGGGAAGGGTTTTTTTTTGGGGGGGTTTTTTTTTTTTAAAGGGGGGGGGGTTTGGGGGTTTTTTTTGGGGGGGGGTTTTGGGGGTTTTAAAATTTGGGGTTTTTGGGGTTTTTTTTTTTTGGGGGGGTTTTGGTTTTTTTTTTTTGGGGGGGTTTTTAAAAATTGGGGGGGGTTTGGGGAAGGGGGGTTTTTGGGGGGGGGTTTTTTTAATTTTTGGGGGGGGGGGGTTTTGGGGGGGGGGGGTTTTTTTTTTTTTTTTTTGGGGGGGTTTTTTTTTTGGGGGGGTTTTTTGGAAGGTTTGGGGGGGGGGTTTTGGGGGGGGGGGTTTTTGGTTTTTGGGGTTTGGGGGGGGTTTTTTAATGGGGGGGGGGTTTGGGGGGGGAAATTTTGGGGGGTTTTTTAATTTTTAATTTTTTTTGGGGGGGGGTTTTTTTAAGGGGGGGGGAAGGGTTGGGGGGGGGGGGTTGTTTTTTTTGGGGGGGGTTTTTGGGGGGGGAGGGGTGGGGTTAGGGTAAGGGTTTAGGGGGGGTTTTTTTTGGAAGGTTTAGGGGGGGTTTTGGAAGGTTTTGGGGGGGGTTAGGGTTTAAGGTTTGGGGGGGGGTTTGGTTTTTTGGGGGGGTTTTGGGGGTTTTTTTGGGGGGTTTTTTTTGGGGGAAAAAGGGGGGGGGGGGAGGGGGTTTTTTTTTTGGGGGGGGTTTTTTTTTTGGGGGTTTTGGGAAATTTTTTTGGGGGGGGTTTTTTTGGGGGGTTTTTTTTGGGGGGGGGGGGGTTTTTTTTTTTGGGGTTTTAGGGGGGTTTTTTAAAAAGGGGGGGGGGGTTTTTTGGGGGAAAGGGGGGGGGGTTTTTGGGTTTGGGGGGGTTTTTTTGGGGGGGTTTTGGGTTAAGGGGGGGGGGAATTTTTTGGGGGGGGGTTTTTTTAAAAAGGGGGGGGGGGGTTTTTTTTTTTGGGGGGGGTTTTTTTTTTTGGGGGGGGTTTTTAAAATTTTTTTTGGGGGGGTTTTTTTTGGGGGGGGGGGTTTTTTTGTGGGGGGGGGTTTTGGGGTTTGGGGGGTTTTTGGGGGGTTTTTGGGGGGGTTTTTAAGGGAAGGGGGGGTTTTTTTAAAAGGGGGGGGGGAAATTTGTTTGGGGAAATTTTTTTTTAAAAGGGGTTTGGGGGGGGGAAAGGGGGGGGGTTTTTTTTTTGGGGGGGGGGGGGAAAAAAGGGGGGGGGGGGGTTTTTTTTTTGGGGGGGGGGTTGTTAGGGTTTTTTAAGGGGGGGTTTTTTTTTGGGGGGGGGGTTTTTTGGGGGGGGGGGGGGGGGGGTTTTTTTTTGGGGGGGTTTAGGGTTTAATTTTTTGGGGGGGGGTTTTTGGTTTTTTTTTTTGGGGGGTTTTTTAAATGGTTTTTTTTGGGAAAGTTTTTTTTGGGGGGGTTTGGAAAGGTTGGGGGGGTTTTTTTTAATTTTTTGGGGTTGTTTTTTTGGGGGGGTGGGGGTTTTTTGGGGGGGGGGTTTTTTTTTTTGGGGGGGGGTTTTTGGGGAAAATTTTGGGTTTTTTGGGTTTTTTGGGGGGTTTTTTTGGGGGGGGGAAAAAGGGGGGGGGTTTTTAAGGGGGGGGGGTTTTTTTTTGGGGGGTTTTTTTTTGGGGGGTTTTTTTTAAAAAGGGGTTTTTTTTGGGGGGGTTTAGGGGGGGTTTTTAAAAATTTTTTTGGGGGGGGTTTTTTTGGGGGGGAAAAAGGGGTTTAAAGGGGGGGGGGAAGGGTTTTGGGGGGGTTTTTGGGGGGGGGTTTTGGGGGGGTTTTGGTTTTTTTGGGGGGGTTTTTAAATGGGGGGGGTTTTTTTTGGGGGTTTGGGGGTTTGGGGGTTTTTGGGGTTTTGGGGGTTTTTTTTTTGGTTTTTTTTTTTTGGGGGGGGGTTTCGGGGTTTTAAAAAATTTTTGGGGTGGTTTTTTGGTTTTTTTTGGGGGGTTTTTGGGGGGGGGTTTTTTTTGGGGGGGGGTTTTTTGGGGGGGGTTTGGGGGTTGGTTTTTTGGGGGGGGGGGGGAAGGGTTTTAGGGGGGTTTTTTTTTGGGGTTTTTTTGGGGGTTTTGGGGGGGTTTTTTTTTTTTTTGGGGGGGTTTTGGGGGGGGTTTTTGGGGGTTTTTTTGGGGGGGTTTTGGGGGGGGTTTTTTTTTGGGGGGGGGGGTTTTTTTTTTTTAAATTTTTGGGGGGTTTTTTTTTTTTGGGGTTTTGGGGGGTTTGTTTTTTTAAAAATTTTTGGGGGTTTTTTAAAAATTTTTTTGGGGGGGGTTGGGGGTTTTTTTTTTTGGGGTTTTTTTTGGGGGGGTTTGGGGGGTTTTTTTTAATTTTTTGGGGGGGGTTTTTGGTTAAGGGGGGGGGGTTTTTGTTAGGGTAAGGGTTTTTTTGGGGGTTTTGGTTTTTAAAGGGGGGGGTTTTTTTTGGGGGGTTTTGGGGGGGGGGGGGGTTTTTTTTTTTTTTGGGGGTTGGGGGGAAAAAAAGGGGGGGGGGGGTTTTTTAAAATTTTTAAGGGGTTTTTTTTGGTTTGGGGTTTGGTTTTTTTTGGGGGGGGGGTTTTTAAATTTTTGGGGGGTTTTTTTTTAGGGGGGGGGGGGGGGTTTTTTTTTTTTTTTTTTAAGGGGGTTTTTTTTTTTTGGGGGGGGGGGGGTTTTTTTTTTTTTTTTTTTTTTTTCCCCCCCCCCCCTTTTTTTTTTTCTTTTTTTTTTTTAAATTTTTTTTTTTCTTTTTTTTTTTTTTTTTTTTTTTAAAAATTTTTTTTTTTTTTTTTTTTTTTTTTTTTTTTGGGGGTTTTTTTTTTGGGGGGGGGGGTTTTTTTTCCCCCCTTTACCCTTTTTGGGTTTTTTTTTTTTTTTTTTTTGGGGGGAAAAAAAAAATTTTTTTTTTTTTGGGGGGTTTTTTTTTTTGGGGGGTTTTTTTTTTTTTTTTTTTTTTTTTTTTTTTTTTTTTGGGGGTTTTTTTCCCCCCCCCCTTTTTTTTTTTTTTTTTTTTTTTTTTTTTTAATTTTTTTTTTTTTTTTTTTTTTTTTTTTTTTTTATTTTTTTTTTTTTTTTTTTTTTTTTTTTTTTTTTTTTTTTTTTTTTTTTTTTTTTTTTTTTTTTTTTTTGGGGCCCCCCCTTTATTTTTTTTTTTTTTTTTTTTTTTTTTTTTTTTTTTTTTTTTTTTTTTGTTTTTTTTTTTATTTGTTTTTTTTTTTTTTTTTTTTTTTTTTTTTTTTTTTTTTTTTTTCTATTTTTTTTTTTTTTTTTTTTTTTTTATTTTTTTTTTTTTTTTTTTAAGGGTTAAGGGGGGTTTTTTTTTTGGGGGGGGGGTTTTTTTTTGGGGGTTTTTAGGGGGGTTTGGAAGGGGTTTTTGGGGTTTTTTGGGGGTTTTTTTTTTGGGAAATTTTTTTGGGGTTTTTTTTGGGAATGGTTTGGGGAAATTTTTTGGGGTTTTTTTGGGAATGGGGGGGGTTTTTTTTTGGGGGGTTTTTAAAAAAAAGGGGTTGGGGGTTTTGGGAAAAAAAAGAAATTTTAAATTTTAAAAAAAAAGGGGGGGGGTTTTTTGGTTTTTAAAAAATTTTTAATTTTAAAAAGGGGGGGGGTTGGGTTTTTTAAAAATTTGGGTTTAATTAAAAGGGGAAGGAAATTTTAAAAAAAAGGGGGGAAAGGGAAAAAAAAAGGGAAAAAAAAAAAACAAAAAAAAAAAAAAAAAAAAAGAGAAAAAAAAAACCCCAAAAAAAAAAAAATTTTAAAAAAAAAAAAAATTTTTAAAAAAAATTTTAATACAAGGTTTGTTATGGTAATGGTTTTTAGGGAGTGGTGTTATGGTAATGGTTTAGGGAGTGGTGTTATGGTAAGGTTTAGGGAGTGGTGTTAGGGTAATGGTTTGGGGAAAGTGGTGGTATGATAATGTTAGGAGGGTGTTATGATAATGGTTTAGGGAGTGGTGTTATGATAATTGGTTTAGGGAGTGGTGTTATGGTAATGGTTTAGGGAGTGGTGTTATGGTAATGGTTAGGGAGTGGTGTTATGATAATGGTTTAGGGAGTGGTGTTATGATAATTGGTTTAGGGAGTGGTGTTATGATAATGGTTAGGGAGTGGTGTTATGGTAATGGTTTAGGGAGTAGTGTTATGATAATGGTTTAGGGATAGGTGTTATGGTAATGGTTTAGGGAGTGGTGTTATGGTAATAATGGTTTAGGGAGTGGTGTTATGATAATGGTTTAGGGAGTGGTGTTATGATAATGGTTTAGAGAGTGGTGTTATGATAATGGTTAGGGAGTGGTGTTATGATAATGGTTTAGGGAGTGGTGTTATGGTAATGGTTTAGGGAGTGGTGTTATGATAATGGTTTAGGGAGTGGTGTTATGGTAATGGTTTAGGGAGTGGTGTTATGGTAATGGTTTAGGGAGTGGTGTTATGGTAATGGTTTAGGGAGTGGTGTTATGATAATCTTTGGGATGGCTGTTATTGAAATAGAAACCATGTTTACAGAGGGATCAATATAGAAATCATTAAGACACATGTTTTCATCAGTTTTACAGGAATTCAGTGTTGGCAAGGTCAGGAGCCTTTTATTTGAGGTTGGAGCCATGGGAAGGTCACTGTACTTACTGGAGGGGAGATGGGGGATAGATAAAGTCTAAAATATCAAAATATCTGACTTTGACCTTCAACAGATGGAAGCAACATATTTTAATGACTTTAAACCCAAACAGATGTGGAAGTGCTAACTATATGTGGAGTCTCATTTAGCAATACATATAATACAATACATATAATACAATACATATAATACAATACATATAATACAATACATATAATGCAATACATATAATACAATACATATAATACAATACATATAATACAATAAATATATAGTTTAGTATGACATACAATGTAAGAGAGATCTGTTAGGTATGGTGTAGTGTAATATAAAACAACAAGCACCTGATTCCTGACCCCTGTCAATGTCCTTCAATATATATAATATCCCCATCACTGTTCCTTAAAATAAAAACACAGGGACCATTATCACTGCAGAGGAATTTTACGAGAAACAGGGAAAAACCAATACACTAACTTCCTACCGGAATATGCACTGATCTGTTTCATTTGAGATATAAATTATTCATAAAACACATCCCTTACATATTACCTTCATTTTGTTAAACGACAATGCTCATTATATTTTGTCATTAAATTTTTAGCGTTACAGTTCAAAGGTCATTCGACATCCATTGAAGGCAATGCTTTTTCATTTTGATTAACGACAAGAAGCGCAACCATTGTTATGTTTTCTAGGGGTCTGCTGGGATTGCTTGATCTAGAAAATCAAACGGTGTGAAGGTGAAATTCATTAGTGATATAGCTCTGACAAAGGTTAGAGCATACGATAATTATGCAAAAATATTGACACGGACTCAATTATTTTTAATATGGGAAACAATTAATATTTATATAATGTTATTTTACTATTGTATACCAGTTAATATCTAGGGAATCTATCGATGTTGTTCTGTTGGTACAGATGTACTTAAGAGTCTCTACAAAACTTTTTATGAAACATGGTTCATTTAGTCTATTAATCCTTATAATCCAAAATAAATAAAAACACGGGAACCAGTATCATAATCTATGATGCTGTATCCGTATGGCGTTATGCTTGACAACATGACATCATTTTGAATGAGGTGCAACACAATTCCTTTATTTTTTGCTCTAACCTGGTATTTAAAAGGTTTGCTTGCAGAACTGTTGTTAAGATTACTTTATCAAAAATTGTAACACATATTGTCAAAGTGCAGCAAAATAACCACTTATTCTACATTTGCTTCATTTGGATATTATTAGGAAGTTCAGCGGATTTCCCTGCAGTAAATAGAAAGTGCCATTCTGATTGGCCAAAAACAGAAGCAATATCATATTACAGTGATGAATGTGATGGTATAAGTAGTTAATGATGCAAGTTTTTATCAAGTTAATAGTTTTTGATATATTTTATTTTTACTGGTAAAAATGTAATAAATGCTGATATATTTTATTTTCACTGGTAAAAATGTAATAAATGCTGATATATTTTATTTTCACTGGTAAATATGTAATAAATGCTGATATTCTGGCTTAAACAAAAACCCTATGTAGGGTCACCCTTATACGTCACGGTACACTATCAGTTTTCTCACCACCACCATTTATACAGCAAACCTTGCTTATGCTATGAAAAAAAAAGTATAAACCTGCTTTGAATTTAAAATTGTTAGAGAATTGTAATTTTTGATCTATGAATTGCTGCAGCTTTGTTGTAGGCTGCAGATCAATGATGGGATTGCAGTGATCAATTTTCGGAGTGATTAACATATTCATTGGGAGGACACATTGATTTTGTGGCTTTACCATGTATACACTTTATGAACCTGATTTGTGGTGCGAGTGAACAACAGTTCTTGGTTGTATATAGGGGTATTGGTACGGGAAAGGTTTCCTGACAGTTTTCAGTGGGGGATGGATAGTTAATTATACTTTCTGCATAATGGCCAAAATTAACTCTTAACATTCGTGAGTAATCCTTATTGGTGGTATAGTTACTGTGATATTGATGAAGGTCATTAAGAATTTTTAGGTCACCTGAGTCTCAAGTAACCTATTGTAAGTCGCTTCTGTTGTATGTCGTCTGTCTGTCCATTGTCCATTGCCCGTCCGTAAACATTTTACATTTTTGACGTCTTCCCAATAACTAAGAGGCCCAATGTCCATGATATTGCAACAGTAGCATGCAGGAATGAAGGGCTACAAAGATTGTTCAAATAAATGATCTTGACCATCTTTCAAGGTCACAGGGGTCTAAAGTCTTAAAATTCAAAATTATTTCTTTTCAATAACCAAGAGGCCTGGTTCATGATCTTGTGCCAGTAGCATGCTAGGATAAAGGGCAACTGAGTTTTTTCTAAGGAATGACCTTGACCTTCTTTTAAGGTTACAGGCATCAATAACTTAAAATCTTTAAACAACTTCTTCATATCCAAGAGGCCTACTACATCATGATACTGGGCCAGCAGCATGCTGGGATCAATTGGGCGTCCAAATTTGTTCAAATAAATGACCTTGACCTACTTTGAAGGTCAAAGGGCTGAGATGTGTTATATGTTGGTTTGATAACAAAACATCATCTACAAGTATACACATCAGAACTCAGTTGACTGTTAAGCCCCTTTTAATACGACTTTTGATAATAAAAGCCAAATTTGCCAAATTTTCAGTTCATAATGACCTGAATATTCCCTTCCAGTTTCTTTATTTTCTTTCAAGAATTAGATAGATAGGCCCCATCCTTATCTCACTGATCTGCAAATATAATTTTCTGTCTTTTAACCTTGCAAATACTCTGGATTTTTTTCCCGTTATGATTATTTATAAGCGCCCTCCTTTTGTGTTTTTGGAAACACAGTGTGCTTATAAGGTTGAATATGGTATATGGAGGAGGCTGTTGCACAGGACTTTGAGATTTAAACTATAGTTAAAGAAATATTAATTGAGTTACGAGTCTGTAATCTGTAAATGATTGATATTTTTATACTAAAACAATTCTATTCTAGAGTTTATAGAACTTTAGAAACAAGATACAGTAATATATCCTCAGTAAAAATCCTCTGTTGATCATTTCTCATTGATTTTGTTGTCATTACATTTGATTAGATTTCAAACTGATGATATTCAATTGATTACAGATTTTTTTTTTCTGTCACGTGGTGCGACATCTGTTACAACTATATGGGGGCTGATGACTGAAAAATTCTGCTGTTGACAGGTAGTTTTAATATTATATGTGATATCGACCTGGCAGTGTACACTGATGATAGTATTTTTAATGCCCTGTTTGTGATATTGTCTCATATTGTCCCATATTGTCCCATATTGTCCCATATTCCAAAAGTCTAATGTTACTAGCCTATCATCATCAGATGGGAGAGCTATTCAAATTGCCGTACATTTTGTGGTCCAATGTTTGTCCAGGGTACGTCCATTTGTAAATCAATCCTTGTTATCGCTATTTCTCTAAAAGTACTGGAGGAATATATCTAAAACATCACATGTAGGTTTACCTTTGTCCCTAGTTGTGCCCATTCAATTTTGAATGTGATCGGTAGAAACAAATGCCTGAGAGGTGGCCATCTTGGATTTTGAGAAGTTTGTTATTGTTATTTATGTAATGGTCAACTTTTACCCAACATTAAGCAATATCATGTTTTCCTGCACAGCTCTGTAGGGTAGGAATAAAAACAGCATCACTGGTCCTTCAAGTTTGGGATCAAAAGTACTCAAGGTGAAATATGTTGGTCCAACTAAATAATTTATACAGTAGCATCTGAAAGGGAAAGCTAAAAATTATAAGAAACTTTGCACTTATCAAACATGCAAGTAGCCACCAATATTCACTAGCCGAAAGACCAAATCTACTGGCCCTCGGCCATCCGTCCTTAAGTTTTTCTCTCGCTCTGTAATTAGTCAGCTCACCTGAGTAGTGAATACTATGATGAACATTCAACAAGGCAACTCACCTGAGTCAGACACAGGTAGATACTTAAATGAATTAACATAGAGGACAAAATTAACCATGACGAATACGATGGTATAGAGGAATCAACAGGGAAACTTATACATTACAGTTTTGTTTACCTGGTTATACCTGGCCGCGGTGGCCGAGTGGTTAAGGTGTCCTGACACTTTATCGCTAGCCCTCCACCTCTTGGTTGCGAGTTTGAAACCTACAGGTACTGACCGTAGGCCGGTGGTTTTTCTTCGGGTACTCCAGCTTTCTCCACCTCCAAACCTGGCACGTCCTTAAATGACCCTGGCTGTTAATAGGACATTAAACAAAATAAACCAAACCAAACCAAACCTGGTTATATTGGGTGTCCATACATTACAGTTTTGTTTACCTGTGTTATATTGGGTGTCCATACATTACAGTTTTGTTTACTGTGTTATATTGGGTGTCCATACATTACAGTTTTGTTTACTGTGTTATATTGGGTGTCCATACATTACAGTTTTGTTTACTGTGTTATATTGGGTGTCCATACATTACAGTTTTGTTTACCTGGTTATATTGGGTGTCCATACATTACAGTTTTGTTTACCTGTGTTATATTGGGTGTCCATACATTACAGTTTTGTTTACCTGTGTTATATTGGGTGTCCATACATTACAGTTTTGTTTACTGTGTTATATTGGGTGTCCATACATTACAGTTTTGTTTACTGTGTTATATTGGGTGTCCATACATTACAGTTTTGTTTACCTGATTATATTGGGTGTCCATACATTACAGTTTTGTTTACCTGGTTATATTGGGTGTCCATACATTACAGTTGTGTTTACTGTGTTATATTGATTGTCCATACATTACAGTTTTGTTTACCTGTGTTATATTGGGTGTCCATACATTACAGTTTTGTTTACCTGGTTATATTGAGTGTCCATACATTACAGTTTTGTTGACTGTGTTATATTGGGTGTCCATACATTACAGTTTTGTTTACTGGGTTATATTGGGTGTCCATACATTACAGTTATGTTTACCTGGTTATATTGGGTGTCCATACATTACAGTTATGTTTACTGTGTTATATTGGGTGTCCATACATTACAGTTATGTTTACCTGTGTTATATTGGGTGTCCATACATTACAGTTTTGTTTACCTGTGTTATATTGGGTGTCCATACATTACAGTTTTGTTTACCTGTGTTATATTGGGTGTCCATACATTACAGTTTTGTTTACCTGGTTATATTGGGTGTCCATACATTACAGTTTTGTTTACCTGTGTTATATTGGGTGTCCATACATTACAGTTTTGTTTACTGTGTTATATTGGGTGTCCATACATTACAGTTTTGTTTACTGTGTTATATTGGGTGTCCATACATTACAGTTTTGTTTACTGTGTTATATTGGGTGTCCATACATTACAGTTTTGTTTACCTGTGTTATATTGGGTGTCCATACATTACAGTTTTGTTTACCTGTGTTATATTGGGTGTCCATACATTACAGTTTTGTTTACTGTGTTATATTGGGTGTCCATACATTACAGTTTTGTTTACCTGTGTTATATTGGGTGTCCATACATTACAGTTTTGTTTACCTGGTTATATTGGGTGTCCATACATTACAGTTTTGTTTACTGTGTTATATTGGGTGTCCATACATTACAGTTTTGTTTACTGTGTTATATTGGGTGTCCATACATTACAGTTTTGTTTACTGTGTTATATTGGGTGTCCATACATTACAGTTTTGTTTACCTGTGTTATATTGGGTGTCCATACATTACAGTTTTGTTTACTGTGTTATATTGGGTGTCCATACATTACAGTTTTGTTTACCTGGTTATATTGGATGTCCATACATTACAGTTTTGTTTACCTGGTTATATTGGGTGTCCATACATTACAGTTTTGTTTACTGTGTTATATTGGGTGTCCATACATTACAGTTTTGTTTACCTGGTTATATTGGGTGTCCATGCATTACAGTTTTGTTTACCTGGTTATATTGGGTGTCCATACATTACAGTTTTGTTTACCTGGTTATATTGGGTGTCCATACATTACAGTTTTGTTTACTGTGTTATATTGGGTGTCCATACATTACAGTTTTGTTACCTGGTTATATTGGGTGTCCATACATTTCAGTTTTGTTTACTGTGTTATATTGGGTGTCCATACATTACAGTTTTGTTTACTGTGTTATATTGGGTGTCCATACATTACAGTTTTGTTTACCTGGTTATATTGGGTGTCCATGCATTACAGTTTTGTTTACCTGGTTATATTGGGTGTCCATACATTACAGTTTTGTTTACCTGGTTATATTGGGTGTCCATACATTACAGTTTTGTTTACCTGGTTATATTGGGTGTCCATACATTACAGTTTTGTTTACTGGGTTATATTGGGTGTCCATACATTACAGTTTTGTTTACTTGGTTATATTGGGTGTCCATACATTACAGTTTTGTTTACTGTGTTATATTGGGTGTCCATACATTACAGTTTTGTTTACCTGGTTATATTGGGTGTCCATACATTACAGTTTTGTTTACCTGGTTATATTGGGTGTCCATACATTACAGTTTTGTTTACCTGTGTTATATTGGGTGTCCATACATTACAGTTTTGTTTACCTGTGTTATATTGGGTGTCCATACATTACAGTTTGTTTACCTGGTTATATTGGGTGTCCATACATTACAGTTTTGTTTACTGTGTTATATTGGGTGTCCATACATTACAGTTTTGTTTACCTGTGTTATATTGGGTGTCCATACATTACAGTTTTGTTTACCTGGTTATATTGGGTGTCCATACATTACAGTTTTGTTTACTGTGTTATATTGGGTGTCCATACATTACAGTTTTGTTTACCTGGTTATATTGGGTGTCCATACATTACAGTTTTGTTTACTGTGTTATATTGGGTGTCCATACATTACAGTTTTGTTTACCTGTGTTATATTGGGTGTCCATACATTACAGTTTTGTTTACCTGGTTATATTGGGTGTCCATACATTACAGTTTTGTTTACCTGGTTATATTGGGTGTCCATACATTACAGTTTTGTTTACTGTGTTATATTGGGTGTCCATACATTACAGTTATGTTTACTGGGTTATATTGGGTGTCCATACATTACAGTTTTGTTTACTGTGTTATATTGGGTGTCCATACATTACAGTTTTGTTTACCTGTGTTATATTGGGTGTCCATACATTACAGTTTTGTTTACTGTGTTATATTGGGTGTCCATACATTACAGTTTTGTTTACTGTGTTATATTGGGTGTCCATACATTACAGTTTTGTTTACCTGTGTTATATTGGGTGTCCATACATTACAGTTTTGTTTACTGGGTTATATTGGGTGTCCATACATTACAGTTTTGTTTACCTGTGTTATATTGGGTGTCCATACATTACAGTTTTGTTTACCTGGTTATATTGGGTGTCCATACATTACAGTTTTGTTTACTTGGTTATATTGGGTGTCCATACATTACAGTTTTGTTTACCTGGGTTATATTGGGTGTCCATACATTACAGTTTTGTTTACCTGGTTATATTGGGTGTCCATACATTACAGTTTTGTTTACTGTGTTATATTGGGTGTCCATACATTACAGTTTTGTTTACCTGGTTATATTGGGTGTCCATACATTACAGTTTTGTTTACCTGGTTATATTGGGTGTCCATTGCAGCTTTTAGTCAGATTATAAAATTTTCATCTTGATTCCCTGATCAAAGCTCTAGTATCCTTTGAAATCAAACTGTACCTGAAAACAGAAATATGCATTTTCCATTAAGTAGATTCTCGTTGATCAGAAATAGGATTCGGATCATTGCTGTTTTTCCCTGAATGTGTTAGTTTGAGTGTTTTTGCATGAGACTCTAGGGAGTCCTAAACAAACCTGGTCGGGACGCTGGCTTAGGATGTTAAACATGCTCTTATCTGATTGTTTCTTCATCACCTGTTTTGTCAGTATTTTAACAACAGGTAAATGTAGCCAGTCATTGTGGCATTTAGGGATATAATGTTTGCGCTGATCTGATGGTGGAGTATAAAGCAGAAATATTTTTTTTTCTTTTAATCTTTTATGCCAAAAAAAGTCTTGATTTGAATTTTTAGAGAAAATAGAGGCAATGGTGTAAAAGGGAATGAGTTGGTTGTGTGAATTGTACACTAAGTGTTAGATATAGTCTTTTTCATTCAGCTGGTGGTGCATACTTTGCTTAAAGCTTCTTTGGCTCAGTGGTTAGTGCCATGGATAATCACTCTGCTGGCAGACTTGGGTTCCTATCTCCTGGGATTCCTACATATTTACTTCTACAGGTTTCAGGCAGGTATATGCTATGTGGTCCTATAATATGGAGGCATTTATAATTGTATAATCATAGACATCTTTGGTATCAGTTAGCCTGTGACAGTTTTTTTTGTTTTGGTTATAAACAATAAGTTCAGACACTTAATAATTACCATAAAACAATTGAGGAAGATAGTTCCATGCATGAAACCGACATGCATCACAAGGTGCATGGGTTCATTAACTCTAATGGAATGAAAATAAAGGATAATGTCAAAAAAGTATCAATGCATGAGAAAATTTAATATGGAGCAGTGGGCCTATAACATGTCTTGGCTACAAGCTTGAGTGTCTGATTTCTGGCTGGCTCCATTTATTGATTTTCTTGGAGCACTTGTAGACTGTTCCTTTACAGGAGCATTACTAGCACCTCAGCATGAGGATTCTGGTTATGTACTCGTGCCTCAGCTTGAGGATTCTGGTTATGTACTCGTGCCTCAGCCTGAGGATTCTGGTTATGTACTCGTGCCTCAGCATGAGGATTCTGACTATGTACTCGTATGGGTTCATTTGAATATTTCAATGCCTCCAAATATGTATCTTGTAGATGATTGCATGAATTGAACATTCCCTACTGTTTAAGTTTCAGCTCACCTGGTCCAAAGGAATTCAACATAATTTGACTGGGCACATACCTAGGTTGTTGGAATTCGAAACTGTATAAATGATGGGACGTATACTGTCCCCCAGGGGGCAGATATGCAAAAAAGGGGCAAATTTATATTTATTGATATTGTGATAAACACCTTCTTCTCTTGAACTAATATATGTGGTGATTTTAGCTTTTGTATATAATTCATATTTGACTGGAAGTAGGTCGGGACTCCGAATTGTACAAATGGTGGGGGTGAGGATGTGGCCAAAAGGAGCAATTTGCAAATATGTCTATCGCTTTGATCTCCTAAACTTAATACTCTGACTATTACTCATATTTAGCTGGAAGCTTTGATCCCTAGGTGGTTTGAATTTGAAATGTCCAGGTGAATGATACAGGCCATTTGGGCCTTTAGCTCGATTTGCTGTTTTAAAATATACTTTGCACAATAGCACCTGAAGCATTTTGAATTGAATTTAAGAATTATAGGTCTGTGCTAGCTAGAGATTTATTTGGACAAAAATCTGAGATTATGAAAAGATTTTTAACTATTTTAGTTTTGAAGTAATTAATCTTTACACTGGTATGAAATTTTGAATAGCTTGTAACACGATTCCTCAGAAAAGTTTATGATTTAACATCACAGGGAGGATTTATGGGATGTTTGTGGCTTTGGGTACACCGAATAATTATTTGGGAGAATTGATATATATACTACAATCAATAAAGTTTTTAATTTCCTATGAAGAAAATGGTTACTATGGATACCAGCCCTGGTTCTTCAGACATTTATTGAAGCTGGGTGCAAGGTTAAAAGTAAGCTTGAGCAGTATACAATCTCATCATCTAGGTCAGTGGAAGGCTTGTTTGAGATCAGATTTCATTGATTGTGTTATTACTGTGACATATCTGGTTGCTTCATCAGCTGACCTGTATCATATTGTACACCTACGTTTCTACAGGAATACATACATACTTAATTACAGGGATTTTGTGTTGAGTAATACTGCATTCACCTGATGATTTGTAATACATGATGTTTATGATATGGATGCCATGGTAGAGACATGTAGGATAAGGGTATGGTATATATTAAATAGAATTATCAAAGTGAAACAGCTGATGTATTACTGTATATCTCTCTACTACAAAATGATAATGAATAATCTCAGAAAAAATTACATTACTAAGCATGTGCATCTATAGGTAATGTATTGAGGTGTGTTGCATTGGGAACCGGAAAAGGTGACCTTTATAGACAGGGTTTAACAGGGCTTTTTCTGGGGGCTTTTTGGGGCTGTTAATAGGCCTCATTCCCAATTGGAATTATTACATTTTTAAGCCAAATTTGAAAATTTGCAGTTTACTCCTGCAAACATCTTTCCCAATTCACCAATTTTGATGTATACACATGGCCGTTATAGAGAGGGTTGTGTAACAAACACATGGCCTTTATAGACAGGTTGTGTAACATACACATGGCCTTTATAGAGAGGGTTGTGCTACATACACATGACCTTTATAGACAGGCTTATGTTACATACACATGACCTTTATAGACAGGCTTATGTTACATACACATGGTCTTTATAGAGAGGGTTGTGTTATATACACATGCCCTTTATAGAGAGGGTAGTGTTACATACACATGACCTTTATAGAGAGGGTTGTGTTACATACACATGACCTTTATAGACAGGCTTATGTTACATACACATGACCTTTATAGAGAGGGTTGTGTTATATACACATGGCTTTTATAGACAGGGTAGTGTTATACATACACATGGCCTTTATAGAGAGGGTTGTGTTATATACACATGACCTTTATAGAGAGGGTTGTGTTATATACACATGACCTTTATAGAGAGGGTTGTGTTATATACACATGACCTTTATAGACAGGCTTATGTTACATACACATGGCCTTTATAGAGAGGGTTGTGTTATATACACATGACCTTTATAGAGAGGGTTGTGTAACATACACATGACCTTTATAGAGAGGGTTGTGTAACATACACATGACCTTTATAGAGAGGGTTGTGTTACATACACATGACCTTTATAGAGAGGGTAGTGTAACAAACACATGGCCTTTATAGAGAGGGTTGTGTAACATACACATGGCCTTTATAGAGAGGGTTGTGTTATATACACATGACCTTTATAGAGAGGGTAGTGTAACATACACATGACCTTTATAGAGAGGGTTGTGTTTTATACACATGGCCTTTATAGAGAGGGTAGTGTAACATACACATGGCCTTTATAGAGAGGGTTGTGTAACATACACATGGCCTTTATAGAGAGGGTTATGTTATATACACATGACCTTTATAGAGAGGGTTGTGTTACATACACATGGCCTTTATAGTCAGGGTTGTGTTATATACACATGGCCTTTATAGAGAGGGTTGTGTTATATACACATGGCCTTTATAGAGAGGGTTGTGTTATATACACATGGCCTTTATAGAGAGGGTAGTGTTACATACACATGACCTTTATAGAGAGGGTTGTGTTACATACATATGGCCTTTATAGAGAGGGTAGTGTAACATACACATGGCCTTTATAGAGAGGGTTGTGTAACATACACATGGCCTTTATAGAGAGGGTTGTGTTATATACACATGGCCTTTATAGAGAGGGTTATGTTACATACACATGGCCTTTATAGAGAGGGTTGTGTAACATACACATGGCCTTTATAGAGAGGGTTGTGTTATATACACATGGCCTTTATAGAGAGGGTTGTGTTACATACACATGGCCTTTATAGAGAGGGTTGTGTTATATACACATGACCTTTATAGAGAGGGTAATGTTACATACACATGGCCTTTATATACAGGGTAGTGTTATATACACATGGCCTTTATAGACAGGGTTGTGTAACATACACATGGCCTTTATAGACAGGGTTGTGTAACATACACATGGCCTTTATAGAGAGGGTTGTGTTATATACACATGGCCTTTATAGTCAGGGTTGTGTAACATACACATGGCCTTTATAGAGAGGGTTGTGTAACAAACACATGGCCTTTATAGAGAGGGTTGTGGTATATACACATGGCCTTTATAGAGAGGGTTGTGTAACATACACATGGCCTTTATAGAGAGGTTGTGTTATATACACATGGCCTTTATAGAGAGGGTTGTGTAACATACACATGGCCTTTATAGAGAGGGTTGTGTTACATACACATGACCTTTATAGAGAGGGTTTTGTTACATACACATGACCTTTATAGAGAGGGTTGTGTTACATTCACATGACCTTTATAGACAGGCTTATGTTACATACACATGACCTTTATAGACAGGCTTATGTTACATACACATGACCTTTATAGACAGGCTTATGTTACATACACATGGCCTTTATAGAGAGGGTTGTGTTATATACACATGGCCTTTATAGAGAGGGTTGTGGTATATACACATGGCCTTTATAGACAGTGTTGTGTTAAATACACATGGCCTTTATAGAGAGGGTTGTGGTATATACACATGGCCTTTATAGAGAGGGTTGTGTTACATACACATGGCCTTTATAGAGAGGGTTGTGTTATATACACATGGCCTTTATAGAGAGGGTTGTGTTATATACACATGGCCTTTATAGAGAGGGTTGTGTTATATACACATGGCCTTTATAGAGAGGGTTGTGGTATATACACATGGCCTTTATAGTCAGGGTTGTGTTACATACACATGGCCTTTATAGTCAGGGTTGTGTTACATACACATGGCCTTTATAGAGAGGGTAGTGTAACATACACATGGCCTTTATAGAGAGGGTTGTGTTATATACACATGGCCTTTATAGAGAGGGTAGTGTAACATACACATGGCCTTTATAGAGAGGGTTGTGTTATATACACATGGCCTTTATAGAGAGGGTTGTGGTATATACACATGGCCTTTATAGAGAGGGTTGTGTTATATACACATGGCCTTTATAGAGAGGGTTGTGGTATATACACATGGCCTTTATAGTCAGGGTTGTGTAACATACACATGGCCTTTATAGAGAGGGTAGTGTAACATACACATGGCCTTTATAGAGAGGGTTGTGTTATATACACATGGCCTTTATAGACAGGGTTATGTAACATACACATGGCCTTTATAGAGAGGGTTGTGTAACATACACATGGCCTTTATAGACAGGGTTGTGTTATATACACATGGCCTTTATAGAGAGGGTTGTGTTATATACACATGACCTTTATAGAGAGGGTTGTGTTACATACACATGACCTTTATAGAGAGGGTTGTGTTACATACACATGACCTTTATAGAGAGGGTTGTGTTACATTCACATGACCTTTATAGACAGGCTTATGTTACATACACATGACCTTTATAGAGAGGGTAGTGTTACATACACATGACCTTTATAGACAGGCTTATGTTACATACACATGGCCTTTATAGAGAGGGTTGTGTTATATACACATGGCCTTTATAGAGAGGGTAGTGTTACATACACATGACCTTTATAGAGAGGGTTGTGTTATATACACATGCCCTTTATAGAGAGGGTAGTGTTACATACACATGACCTTTATAGAGAGGGTTGTGTTATATACATATGGCCTTTATAGACAGGGATTTGTTATGTGTCCTTTATAGACAGGGATTTGTTATACACTGTATACACAGGTAGCATATAATAGCTAGATGTGATTTTGTTATACAGAGGTGGCCTTTATATACAGGGTTTT
This sequence comes from Pecten maximus, assembly GCF_902652985.1. Classification (NCBI taxonomy): domain Eukaryota; kingdom Metazoa; phylum Mollusca; class Bivalvia; order Pectinida; family Pectinidae; genus Pecten; species Pecten maximus. Next base: position 35,881,731 of record NC_047029.1, on the reverse strand, counting down.
GTGATATATAGAGGTGACATTTATAGATAAGGCTATGTTATACAGAAGTGGCTTAAAGGCAATGTTTGACTTATGAAATAGATTTTTACCTATACCTTTGATTGAATTTTCAGTGCTGGAAAAGATTTAATAGAAATGTAAAGACTAATTGACATTTCAAAATGGAGTATCCATAAGACTCTTGTAATTGTTTTGAAAAAGAAATAGGTATAGTTCTGTAAGGTGATATGTAGAAACATAAACAGCCAATAAAAAACGGTATTATGTTTATCTAAATAGAGGCTCCAGATGGTCAGGTATCATATATACTCTAAACAGCAGCTGGACCAGATCCATGGCAAAATACTCCCAGTAAATAAAATCTCATCTTTACTAACAACCCTAATTTTATAATGGATTAGCCAGTTAGTGTGTGCTGGTCTGTACCATTAAGACGACACAGGGATGAGAAGGTACACCTGTTATAATTATTGATCTCCAATATTACTTGCATATTTCCCAGGTGTTTAGTATCTCCCATGACCGTCAGGGATCAGAACAGTTCCATCTATAGGAGCAGTCAAATCGGAGTACCTGTCAATTATTTTTCATATTGTAGCTTATCATCTTCATTTTTCATCAGAATTTGAGATTAAGTGTTTTGTATAAAAAAAGTTTGTCGGTTTGAATTATTTATAAGACTGTGATGTTCAGAAATGTTAAATCCAGAATGAAGCTCGGTAAATATGTGTCTTACATACAGGGTGCCATGCAGTGAAAGTATCTCATCATCACTATTTGGATAAACACTATCCTGTAATAATCGACTGTGTGTCCTTATTGAGAATCACATTGCCTTTCCGGAAATAATTTACAAATATTTCTAGAGAGGTTTAAACATAGCTCATCTATTTTGTTGTCATTAAATCTCCTGGATGTTGCGTGCCGTTGGCATTTTTCGTGTGACAATTGATTTGGTTCTGATTTATTATATAAAATTACACAAATGTGTTGGTTGTGGTTATCACAGCCTGTGGGATTTAACTTAGGAAATGTATATTGGTGTTGTCAATCTTGTAATGAAATATAAGTATTACTCATGATATATAGCCCGTCTAAATGACATTTATCATATAATGAACGCCTGTCTTGTGTCATGTACTGGACTGATGGACAGATGTTCACAGGTGATCAGATACAATCTAAGATTGAGCTTTAGAATTAAAACAACAGGGGGGAGGAGGGGGGGGGGGGGGGGGGTGGGTGGGGGGTGGAGGGGGATTGGAGTGGACAAGTTGAGTAGCAAATATAAACTGTAGGAGTACACTAATATGCTGATCATTATCGAATGATTCTCGTTCATCCTCTATCTAGTAGTTCTAGACAAAAAAATTTGTACAGAGAAAATAATGTTTTATATACTAGAACAGAAACTGGTGTCAGTTTAGCAAAGCAGTATCCTAGTTAATGTATCGTGAGCTTGCGCATTCATGATGAAAGTCCTGTGAGCTTGCGCATTCATGATGAAAGTCCTGTGAGCTTGCGCATTCATGATGAATGTCCTGTGTGCTTGTATAGTATTTAGGATGAATCCCTTGATGACTTGTATAGTATTTAGGATGACTGTCTTGCTAGCTTGTATACTGTAAAAGTGGAAATGTTTGCGACTTGGAAATATTTCGCTTATTTCTCGATCATTAAATCTCTGCGAAAATATCAACACGTGAACATGCATATTAACATGTTAAAATATTGGTGTAATATAATTTCACCAAGTAGACTAAATACAACAAAATCTAAGACACAAGTTCCTGGTGGTAAATTTACTATGTTGGCATTCAAGCCTCATGTCGTCCGTACGTGCGTTGTGTAATGTTGTCATGGTCGATCAAGTGCTTAAGGCACGGCTACCTGTATACTAATTGGAAAAGTGAAAAATAATCATAATGTCCTTATAATGACTGCTATACGCTCTACACTTAACCATGTCGCCCATTACGGAGACTTCCATTGTTACATTTCAATACATTATAAAGATTAGTCTAATACAGCACTATAGAGTGGAGAGCTAGTATACACAATTTAATTGGTGTGCTGATAAACATCATTCTCTTTAGGTATTTCATTCAAAACGCTTCATCATTAATTACATGTTTTATGTACTACGATTCATATTTCGTTATACTATACACTAAAAATGATTTTAGTAAAGAGAAATCGCAGCGCAAAATATATCTTCAGCATGACTGACAGCGCGAAAATCTCCTCATTGGTCAGCATGACTGACAGCGCGAAAATATCCACATTGGGCAGCATGACTGACAGCGCGAAAATATCCACAGCGCGAAAATATCCACATTGCGAATATTTTGGAAGCTGACTGGGCAAAATTTATCATAAATGCTGAGGATGAAAGGCACCTAGCTGGTTTTGGTTTCCAAGCATTTAATGCTTACAATAATGCAGTCAATGTTTTCTTAAAGCAGGTGTATAACATGAAAATGAATTAATTTCAAATTTCAAATTTCAAATTTCAATAATTAGCTATATTCTTTTTGAAAAATCATTTTCATCAAAATATGTTATAACATTAAAAAATGAAATTGTGTAATGAAGCAATTGATGTTCGTGCTTTCAATGAATATAATTCACTGGTATTTTCTTAGAAATAAAGATGAATAAATTAAAGCAACTGTTTTCAATTTGAAAACATATCAATCAACTTAATGAGAGTACATGCAGTGACAGAGAAGTGTTTTCGGGAAAACTGAAGTCTGAGAAATGCAGGTCTATAAGATTTGTGATATTGTGAATTCCCCACTCTCATGTATAGTTTTGTCTGACACAAACCTGAAATCTGACATCTCCCGGTCCTAATATATCTACCACACCTAGCTGACAGCAAAATATTCAATACGACAAGATTATATGTTTTTGCCTGGTATTGTGATAAAATGGTGGATATTTCTCTATCGACAGACAGTTTTTCTACAGACATAACACAATTACGTATTGCATGCTATCCAAGCCGGTTTTGATCCATGAAGTAAGCATTGAGATCCTCACATTGCGAGAGATGCTGAATGTGGCTGCGTTTGCCAGCAGATATATGGAGGGCTTCAGTATCATGTTGGGTAAAATTGGTTCTGTAGCTAAAACATGCCATAATATCGGTTATAAACACATTCAGATGTCAAAACCTGTTATACAGGGCTTTGAATTTAAACATAAATTCAGTGAATGATTTCATAGTTGAAGGCTAAATCTATATAGTGGTATAGACATATTTGAACGAAACATGTGCAAGGTCAGAATTCAATTTGGATGTGAACAGTGTAGTCAAATGTCAAAATGGATGGATGCTCACGTCTGATGTCAAATACAAGGTCATCGTCATTGGAGATAGGGTTTTCAGTTTTCGATTGCAAAATCGCAGTAAAATGTCTTTTTTATTTATTGCACAATATCCATTTCATCAGCCAGTTTGGCCATTGTTAATAGGTAGGAAGTCATAACACAATAAAACATTTTCAAGACAAACATATTTTTGTGAAAAGCAGGCAACATATATATATAGGTATCACCATATATATATATAATGTCGGTGTTTTCAGCATCTGAACAGAGGTTTCCTTGCAATAACTCGAGTTCCCTTGGGCCAATTAAACTCAAACTTCGTGCAAATTTTCCTTACCACAAGTGCTTGCTTGGGATTGCTTTCCAGGTTTCAAGGTCAAAGGTCAAGGTCAAGGTTACTAAAAATAGAAAATTTGTTTCCATGCGAAAACTTGAGTTCCCTTGGGCTGATCGAAATCTAATTTCATGCAGATCTTTCTTACCAAAAGTGCTTGCATGCTTAGAATTGTTTTCCAGGTCTGAAGGTCAAAGGTCAAGGTCACTGTTTCCTTGTGATATAACTCTTGAAATCACCCCACTTTCTGCGTAGGAGATGCATCCACTTCTGTGGAATTCTTTTTATTATTATATGAAGTAAGATAAAATCCCCCAATTTGGCTCATCCTTACTCTTATTTCAAACAAATTATCAGTATTACAAAGTATTTCTTCTTTTCTGATTAAATTTGTAAATGGAATTGTTAATGGCTACATAAATACCATGCCAGTTTTATTTAATTTTTTCAATGTTAAAAATGCAAGTATTTAAGAATTTGAATTTCTTTAGCTTGTAAGAAAAAGTTTCATCGTTTTGCTTAAATAGACTTGTTAGAACTGTTTTGTACAGGCATGGAATGATTTCACATTGACCTGGAGTGTTACCAAAATATACGGTAGGAAATGAAGGAAAATTAAAATTAAATTGAAAAAATATAGTACTTTGACAAATTGTCATGGTGTTGAAAAGGGACCAATATTGATCCTTTTCTGTTATAACGTCTAAACAATTCCTGGCCAAGTCAGCAGAGTGGGAATTAAGAACTTGTGGTTCTGACATCAGGTCGGTTATGGCTGACAAAGTGTTTGTTTTATGTGATGCTAATGAAACTTAAGGATCCAAGTTCACAATCTTAACTAGCTTAAATTCACTATAACAGTTCTTTATAACCTCTGTATCCTAGAGTAGCTGAGGTGTGGGGTAATTGGCTATGTTTTATTGTGGTGTGGAAATGTTGTCTTCTCAGCCTTACAACACTGTTAATGCAGTCATTATTACACATCGTAACATATCAAATTCTAATCAACTTCAATTAGTGTAATCCTTGTTATACAAAATGTAACTGTGTTTGGGCTATATCTGTATAATGGTGAAGTAGTAATTCGACCGTTAGTGTAGAGATCTGTATACACTAATGGTGAAGTAGTCATTCGTTAGTGTTGATATCTGTATACACTAATGGTGAAGTAGTCATTCGTTAGTGTAGAGATCTGTATACACTAATGGTGAAGTAGTCATTCGTTAGTGTTGAGATCTGTATACACTAATGGTGAAGTAGTAATTCATTAGTGTTGAGATCTGTATACACTAATGGTGAAGTAGTAATTCGTTAGTGTTGAGATCTGTATACACTAATGGTGAAGTAGTAATTCATTAGTGTTGAGATCTGTATACACTAATGGTGAAGTAGTAATTCGTTAGTGTTGAGATCTGTATACACTAATGGTGAAGTAGTAATTCGTTAGTGTTGAGATCTGTATACACTAATGGTGAAGTAGTAATTCGTTAGTGTTGAGATCTGTATACACTAATGGTGAAGTAGTAATTCATTAGTGTTGATATCTGTATACACTGATGGTGAAGTAGTAATTCGTTAGTGTTGAGATCTGTATACACTAATGGTGAAGTAGTAATTCGTTAGTGTTGAGATCTGTATACACTAATGGTGAAGTAGTAATTCATTAGTGTTGATATCTGTATACACTGATGGTGAAGTAGTAATTCGTTAGTGTTGAGATCTGGAGAGTCTAAGGTTATATACAAGGATTCTGTCATGATATAGCTTTGTTCTTTCACAGCAAACCGGAAAAAGGTCAAAGGTTAGGCCAGAAAAATTAGAAAATTTATACAGTATAGCAACTTTAGCAAATTTATACAGTATAGCAACTTTAGCAAGTAAATGGACCATGAAATTTAATTGTTTTTGAAATAAGGATGAAAATTGGGTTGAATGTAATTGTCCTTTGAAAAATTGTCTTGTTTTTTTTTCTGTTATATAGGTAAATGGTAAATCATCCAGCTATCTATTTACTAGTTCACCAAGGGCTGCTTCTTTAAGGTACTATAAGGTTTAAGGAAATATCAATTTTAAAAATAAATAAAATCAAAATATGGATTGAAATGAATTTTAGCAATGAAATAAACCATTTGTTGATGCGTTTAAGGTTAAGGAAAGATAAATTCATTTGTAACATAGAGTCCCAGGTTTGATCCTGTAGAGTGTTGGACCAGTAAACCAGAGTCCCAGGTTTTGATCCATGTAGAGTGTCAGACTAGTAAACCAGAGTCCCAGGTTTGATCCCTGTAGAGTGTTGGACTAGTAAACCAGAGTCCCAGGTTTGATCCTGTAGAGTGTCGGACTAGTAAACCAGAGTCCCAGGTTTGATCCCTGTAGAGTGTTGGACTAGTAAACCAGAGTCCCAGGTTTGATCCCTGTAGAGTGTTGGACTAGTAAACCAGAGTCCCAGGTTTGATCCCTGTAGAGTGTTGGACTAGTAAACCAGAGGTCCTCGGTTCGACCCCTATTGAGTGTCAGACTTAGTAAACCAGAGTCCCAGGTTTTGATCCCTGTAGAGTGTTGGACTAGTAAACCAGAGTCCCAGGTTTGATCCCTGTAGAGTGTTGGACTAGTAAACCAGAGTCCCAGGTTTGATCCCGGGGGGTAGAGTGTTGGACTAGTAAACCAGAGTCCCAGGTTTGATCCTGTAGAGTGTTGGACTAGTAAACCAGAGTCCCAGGTTTGATCCCTGTAGAGTGTCGGACTAGTAAACCAGAGTCCCAGGTTTGATCCCTGTAGAGTGTCGGACTAGTAAACCAGAGTCCCAGGTTTGATCCCTGTATAGTGTCAGACTAGTAAACCAGAGGTCCTGGGTTCGACCCTTATTGAGTGTCAGACTTAGTAAACCAGAGTCCCAGGTTTGATCCCTGTAGAGTGTTGGACTAGTAAACCAGAGTCCCAGGTTTGATCCCTGTAGAGTGTTGGACTAGTAAACCAGAGGTCCTGGGTTCGACCCCTATTGAGTGTCAGACTTAGTAAACCAGAGTCCCAGGTTTGATCCCTGTAGAGTTTTGGACTAGTAAACCAGAGGTCCTGGGTTCGACCCTTATTGAGTGTCAGACTTAGTAAACCAGAGTCCCAGGTTTGATCCCTGTAGAGTGTTGGACTAGTAAACCAGAGTCCCAGGTTTGATCCCTGTAGAGTGTTGGACTAGTAAACCAGAGGTCCTGGGTTCGACCCCTATTGAGTGTCAGACTTAGTAAACCAGAGTCCCAGGTTTTGATCCCTGTAGAGTGTTGGACTAGTAAACCAGAGTCCCAGGTTTGATTCCTGTAGAGTGTTGGACTAGTAAACCAGAGTCCCAGGTTTGATCCCTGTAGAGTGTTGGACTAGTAAACCAGAGTCCCAGGCTTGATTCCTGTAGAGTGTCGGACTAGTAAACCAGAGTCCCAGGTTTGATTCCTGTAGAGTGTTGGACTAGTAAACCAGAGTCCCAGGTTTGATCCCTGTAGAGTGTTGGACTAGTAAACCAGAGTCCCAGGCTTGATTCCTGTAGAGTGTCGGACTAGTAAACCAGAGTCCCAGGTTTGATCCCTGTAGAGTGTTGGACTAGTAAACCAGAGTCCCAGGTTTGATCCCTGTAGAGTGTCGGACTAGTAAACCAGAGTCCCAGGTTTGATCCCTGTAGAGTGTCGGACTAGTAAACCAGAGGTCCTGGGTTTGACCCCTATTGAGTGTCAGACTTAGTAAACCAGAGTCCCAGGTTTGATCCCTGTAGAGTGTTGGACCAGTAAACCAGAGTCCCAGGTTTGATCCCTGTAGAGTGTTGGACTAGTAAACCAGAGTCCCAGGTTTGATCCCTGTAGAGTGTTGGACCAGTAAACCAGAGTCCCAGGTTTGATCCCTGTAGAGTGTTGGACTAGTAAACCAGAGTCCCAGGTTTGATCCCTGTAGAGTGTTGGACTAGTAAACCAGAGTCCCAGGTTTGATCCCTGTAGAGTGTTGGACTAGTAAACCAGAGTCCCAGGTTTGATCCCTGTAGAGTGTTGGACTAGTAAACCAGAGGTCCTGGGTTCGACCCCTATTGAGTGTCAGACTTAGTAAACCAGAGTCCCAGGTTTGATCCCTGTAGAGTGTTGGACCAGTAAACCAGAGTCCCAGGTTTGATCCCTGTAGAGTGTTGGACTAGTAAACCAGAGTCCCAGGTTTGATCCCTGTAGAGTGTTGGACTAGTAAACCAGAGTCCCAAGTTTGATCCCTGTAGAGTGTTGGACTAGTAAACCAGAGTCCCAGGTTTGATCCCTGTAGAGTGTTGGACTAGTAAACCAGAGGTCCTGGGTTCGACCCCTATTGAGTGTCAGACTTAGTAAACCAGAGTCCCAGGTTTGATCCCTGTAGAGTGTTGGACCAGTAAACCAGAGTCCCAGGTTTGATCCCTGTAGAGTGTTGGACTAGTAAACCAGAGTCCCAGGTTTGATCCCTGTAGAGTGTTGGACCAGTAAACCAGAGTCCCAGGTTTGATCCCTGTAGAGTGTTGGACTAGTAAACCAGAGTCCCAGGTTTGATCCCTGTAGAGTGTTGGACTAGTAAACCAGAGTCCCAGGTTTGATTCCTGTAGAGTGTCAGACTTAGTAAACCAGAGTCCCAGGTTTTGATCCCTGTAGAGTGTTGGACTAGTAAACCAGAGGTCCTGGGTTCGACCCCTGTAGAGTGTTGGACCAGTAAACCAGAGGTCCTGGGTTCGACCCTTATTGAGTGTCAGACTTAGTAAACCAGAGTCCCAGGTTTGATCCCTGTAGAGTATCGGACTAGTAAACCAGAGGTCCTGGGTTCGACCCCTATTGAGTGTCAGACTTAGTAAACCAGAGTCCCAGGTTTGATCCCTGTAGAGTGTTGGACTAGTAAACCAGAGTCCCAGGTTTGATCCCTGTAGAGTGTCAGACCAGTAAACCAGAGGTCCTGGGTTCGACCCCTGTAGAGTGTTGGACTAGTAAACCAGAGTCCCAGGTTTGATCCCTGTAGAGTGTCGGACTAGTAAACAAGAGGTCCTGGGTTCGACCCTTATTGAGTGTCAGACTTAGTAAACCAGAGTCCCAGGTTTTGATCCCTGTAGAGTGTTGGACTAGTAAACCAGAGGTCCTGGGTTCGACCCCTGTAGAGTGTTGGACCAGTAAACCAGAGTCCAAGGTTTGATCCCTGTAGAGTGTTGGACCAGTAAACCAGAGTCCAAGGTTTGATCCCTGTAGAGTGTTGGACCAGTAAACCAGAGTCCCAGGTTTGATCCCTGTAGAGTGTCAGACCAGTAAACCAGAGGTCCTGGGTTCGACCCCTATTGAGTGTCAGACTAAGTAAACCAGATCGAGTCCAAGGTTTGATCCCTGAAGGCATTGAAAAGTAATGATCCCTGTTGCAGCAGCTGAAATAGATACCAACACATCAAGTTTGGGAGAAACATTGGTCTAGACTAGTCCCTATAAAAGATATATTCCTGAAGTGTAGCACCTATTGAATGTCTGACATGGATTTTATTCCCTACACTAACTGTAAAAATGTAGGGAGAAGGAGATGGTAGTACGACTCTCTGGTGTGGAGGACGATAAAAACACTATCTTATACCCGGCTAGTGGTGCTCAGGGACTTTATTTGATTTTCATCACATTCTTCAGAAATTTGATAAAACTTACAGTGGCAACCATAAAATAGACTTTATTGCCTAAATTGAACCTGCTCAGATATTGTAATGTGACGGGTCAAATCAATATATACATATAAACCCTTATTGGAGGGGCCATTATACCCACATGTGGCACTACATTTAACAGTAGATGATGGTAATAGATTATAAAAGTCCCTGTAGAAAAGTTTTTATATTATAGATGCGATCTGACCTAGAATAATGATATAGAAACTCACCTGATAAGGGGAGATAAATTTTGAGTTGTTCCCTAGGTTGACTAGGTCTCCCGACTGGACCTATTTTCCCTGCCTTGACCTTTCTCCCTGACTGGACCTTTCTCCCTGACTGGACCTTTTTACCTGACTTGACCTTTTCCCCTGACTTGACCTTTTTCCCTGACTTGACCTTTTCCCCTGACTTGACCTTTCCTCCTGACTTGACCTTTTACCTGACCTTGAACTCTGACAATCCAGTGGTAACAATCCCATAGTTCAAATGTATGTTAGCTGTCTTAATTGCTGAAACAACAGAACATCCCCAAAAACAGATATGATAGGATGCAGCTCGTCACCTCCTAATATTTACCTGGGTAATTACTGTTAGATTATATGAATACCTGGAATATATTGTAATATATAAAGTGTACACATATTGTGGAGATTATGCGTAAATGAATTAAAAAATGTTTACATGTCTTGATCAGATAATTATCAATAATAAACTATTTGGAACAATCATGACATTGTATCAAGTTCACAAATAATGAAAGGAATTCCTGAACATTGGAGTTTACCCGCCTGGGGGTGACTTCGCAGGCATCAAGGAATATGTTTCAACGCAAACATGCATGCGCTTGTTGAATACGAGTTCAAAACCAGCTTTTCTATTCTTTAATGAATATCTCTATTTGTATCTACTTCATAACATGATGATAGATGAACAGTTTTATTAGCAGTAGAGACACATTAAACGAAGTGATAAGATAATTAGGATATTACCATAGAAACCATTATCACAGTTTTAGCCGCGAAATGAAGTGAGAGTGGTGTTCAGGAGACTCATCGGTAAATAAATCGTTTAATTTGTTTCGTTGGCAATGTTATGATGTTTTGGTAAATAAAGAACATGAAGGGAGAAACTAGCATTTTCCTAATTTGCTTAGAATTATTTTCGATTTTTCATAATAAATTTGTATTACAGAATTAAAAGAAAATACTTAACATTTAATGCATAATTTCTGTTCATAATACGTTACTTTATTTGATAAGCCTGTCCATGTTCTTCACTCAATGAGCATACACTATAGGCTTGATGATAAATGTAGTGACTTTAGTTACAGCTGAAAATACAACTTATTGGGCAAAACAGCAATAGATCCTGTTACTTCACCGGGGCCGCGGTGGCCGAGTGGTTAAGGTGTCCCGACAATAGATCCTGTTCCTTCATGTCGTTGAGACTTCGTCTAAAACTAATAATGATTTTAAGCATTTCCCAGGACACCTCAGGGCACTAGTGTTACAAGTCCACAACTTTCCAATTTGAATTACTAGTGGTGCAGCTGATATAATGGAAATTAGCTTATATTTAAATTGGATTTTTTCTATAAATAAGGTATCAATATATATTTGAACTCGCAGTTATTAATGTGACAATCCAGAACAGATATCCAATACAGAAATGAAAAATGAGTCTTTTACAAGTTTCTTACGAGTTTCAATTACCAACAGAAAGTGTATTTTTGACCAATCACAAAATAGTGAGGTGTATTGATTTTCTGCTGTTCTTGCCTAATTTGTGTGTAAATTGCGTCAATATACAGTGCAGAAATTGGGTGAATTTGTCTCCGATTTGGTAGAATTTGTGTCTGATTTGCGTCAAACTATGACAGCTTGCCAGAGTTAATGATAGCTTGGGTTTCCAATGACACGTCAGTAACAAGGTTCTATCAACTTGGATTGTCTTTCTCTGTATCCCACACAATTCTGGTGTTGTTAAAACGAGTCTGACATTTTCTTATTGCATAGCGCTTGACATCTGTGATTGGTTTTAGACAAGCAAACAGCATGGTTGTAGCACTGTGTATTTTTGTATGTTTTCGGACACCTCAAAATATCAGGCTGCACAGTAAAATGGTTGAATGTTCTTCAGGGCATACAACGATAGATTTGAACTGAAATCTAAGATTATTTATGTTGCAACTGTAGCGGGACTGGACTGGGTCGATCATCGGTGACCAGGTAGCTCAATTGGTAGAGCATCCAGCTAGTGTTGGGAGGTCCAGGGTTCGAACCCCGGTCTGGCCGCTACATTTTCTCCTCTCCTGTTACACAACAAAATCATGTAGAATGAGGAGTGTGTCTCTCACTCCCAGAGCCTTAGGACTCTAAGGCAGGCTGTTCATTTAGAACAAACCTACTTCTACCATTATCTCTGGCCTTCTTGACCTATATTTTACGTTTTACATGTAAGTCATCTTTTAAAAGAGCCTAAATGACTCGAGAAGGAAATACTGGTGAAAAAACCCATGAAAGTGATGTCTGCCGGCTTGACTTTGCCTGACAAGGAACCAAATTTTAACACTGGATCAATATACCTGGGCTGATCAATGGAGTAAAACTACTTAGTCTGACACAAAACTCCAACCAATATTCTGCCCCAAAATGGATTTCAAACTTTACTGCAATCTGAGAAAATTGCATTACTGTAATCTTGTGGAACTTTTGACACATGTATGCGAACATGTTTCCCATTTGTCTGATGCTTATTTGTCAACAAGGGTTTCCAATTCACTTTGAAATTTATCAGCAGATGTTGTTTAAGATGTGGATGGTCTGAAAATGAATTGTGGTGCCATATGTATTACTTAGATTCTTCACACAATGGGTGTATGGTGTCGGTTACTCACACAATGGGTGTATGGTGTCAGGTTACTCACACAATGGGTGTATGGTGTCAGTTACTCACACAATGGGTGTATGGTGTCAGTTCCTCACACAATGGGTGTATGGTGTCAGTTCCTCACACAATGGGTGTATGGTGTCAGTTACTCACACAATGGGTGTATGGTGTCAGTTACTCACACAATGGGTGTATGGTGTCAGTTACTCACACAATGGGTGTATGGTGTCAGTTACTCACACAATGGGTGTATGGTGTCAGTTACTCACTCAATGGGTGTGTGAAGTCGGTTACTCACACAATGGGTGTATGGTGTCTGTTACTCACACAATGGGTGTATGATGTCAGTTACTCACACAATGGGTGTATGGTGTCGGTTACTCACACAATGGGTGTATGATGTCAGTTACTCACACAATGGGTGTATGATGTCAGTTCCTCACACAATGGGTGTAATGGTGTCGGTTCCTCACACAATGGGTGTATGGTGTCAGTTCCTCACACAATGGGTGTAATGGTGTCGGTTCCTCACATAATGGGTGTATGGTGTCAGTTCCTCACACAATGGGTGTATGGTGTCGGTTACTCACACAATGGGTGTATGGTGTCAGTTCCTCACACAATGGGTGTATGATGTCAGTTACTCACACAATCGGTGTATGGTGTCGGTTACTCACACAATGGGTGTATGGTGTTGGTTACTCACACAATGGGTGTATGATGTCAATTACTCACACAATGGGTGTATGATGTCAGTTACTCACACAATGGGTGTATGGTGTCGGTTACTCACACAATGGGTGTATGATGTCAGTTACTCACACAATGGGTGTATGATGTCGGTTCCTCACACAATGGGTGTATGGTGTCAGTTCCTCACACAATGGGTGTAATGGTGTCGGTTCCTCACACAATGGGTGTATGATGTCAGTTCCTCACACAATGGGTGTATGGTGTCAGTTCCTCACACAATGGGTGTATGGTGTCGGTTACTCACACAATGGGTGTATGGTGTCAGTTCCTCACACAATGGGTGTATGATGTCAGTTACTCACACAATCGGTGTATGGTGTCGGTTACTCACACAATGGGTGTATGGTGTCGGTTACTCACACAATGGGTGTATGATGTCAATTACTCACACAATGGGTGTATGATGTCAGTTCCTCACACAATGGGTGTATGGTGTCGGTTACTCTCACAATGGGTGTATGATGTCAATTACTCACACAATGGGTGTATGATGTCAATTACTCACACAATGGGTGTATGATGTCAGTTCCTCACACAATGGGTGTATGGTGTCGGCTACTCACACAATGGGTGTATGATGTCAGTTACTCACACAATGGGTGTATGGTGTCAGTTACTCACACAATGGGTGTATGATGTCAGTTCCTCACACAATGGATGTATGGTGTCGGCTACTCACACAATGGGTGTATGATGTCAGTTACTCACACAATGGGTGTATGGTGTCGGCTACTCACACAATGGGTGTATGATGTCAGTTCCTCACACAATGGGTGTATGGTGTCGGTTACTCACACAATGGGTGTATGATGTCAGTTCCTCACACAATGGGTGTATGGTGTCAGTTCCTCACACAATGGGTGTATGGTGTCTGTTCCTCACACAATGGGTGTATGATGTCAATTACACAATGGGTGTATGATGTCAGTTCCTCACACAATGGGTGTATGGTGTCAGTTCCTCACACAATGGGTGTATGATGTTGGTTACTCACACAATGGGTGTATGGTGTCGGTTACTCACACAATGGGTGTATGATGTCAGTTACTCACACAATGGGTGTATGGTGTCAGTTCCTCACACAATGGGTGTATGATGTCAGTTCCTCACACAATGGGTGTATGGTGTCGGTTACTCACACAATGGGTGTATGATGTCAGTTACTCACACAATGGGTGTATGGTGTCAGTTCCTCACACAATGGGTGTATGATGTCAGTTCCTCACACAATGGGTGTATGGTGTCGGTTACTCACACAATGGGTGTATGATGTCAGTTCCTCACACAATGGGTGTATGGTGTCGGTTCCTCACACAATGGGTGGATGATGTCGGTTCCTCACACAATGGGTGTATGGTGTCAGTTACTCACACAATGGGTGTATGATGTCAGTTCCTCACACAATGGGTGTATGATGTCAGCAGTTCCTCACACAATGGGTGTATGGTGTCGGTTCCTCACACAATAGTCGTATGATGTTGGTTACTCACACAATGGGTGTATGGTGTCGGTTCCTCACACAATAGTCGTATGATGTTGGTTACTCACACAATGGGTGTATGATGTCAGTTCCTCACACAATGGGTGTATGGTGTCAGTTACTCACACAATGGGTGTATGATGTCAGTTCCTCACACAATGGGTGTATGGTGTCGGTTCCTCACACAATGGGTGTATGGTGTCAGTTACTCACATAATGGGTGTATGATGTCAGTTCCTCACACAATGGGTGTGTGAAGTCGGTTACTCACACAATGGGTGTATGATGTCAGTTCCTCACACAATGGGTGTGTGGTGTCGGTTACTCACACAATGGGTGTATGAAGTCAGTTACTCACACAATGGGTGTATGATGTCAGTTCCTCACACAATGGGTGTGTGAAGTTGGTTACTCACACAATGGGTGTATGATGTCAGTTCCTCACACAATGGTTGTATGATATCAGTTCCTCACACAATGGATGTATGGTGTCGGTTACTCACACAATGGGTGTATGATGTCAGTTCCTCACACAATGGGTGTGTGAAGTCAGTTACTCACACAATGGGTGTATGATGTCAGTTCCTCACACAATGGGTGTGTGAAGTCGGTTACTCACACAATGGGTGTATGATGTCAGTTCCTCACACAATGGGTGTATGGTGTCGGTTACTCACACAATGGGTGTATGATGTCAGTTACTCACACAATGGGTGTATGATGTCAGTTACTCACACAATGGGTGTATGGTGTCGGTTACTCACACAATGGGTGTATGATGTCAGCAGTTCCTCACACAATGGGTGTATGGTGTCAGTTCCTCACACAATGGGTGTATGGTGATGGTTACTCACACAATGGGTGTATGGTGTCGGTTACTCACACAATGGGTGTATGGTGTCAGTTCCTCACACAATGGGTGTATGATGTCAGTTACTCACACAATGGGTGTATGGTGTCAGTTACTCACACAATGGGTGTATGGTGTCGGTTACTCACACAATGGGTGTATGGTGTCAGTTCCTCACACAATGGGTGTATGGTGTCGGTTACTCACACAATGGGTGTATGATGTCAGTTCCTCACACAATGGGTGTATGGTGTCAGCTCCTCACACAATGGGTGTATGGTGTCAGTTCCTCACACAATGGGTGTATGATGTCAGCAGTTCCTCACACAATGGGTTTATGGTGTCAGTTACTCACACAATGGGTGTATAATGTCAGTTCCTCACACAATGGGTGTATGATGTCAGCAGTTCCTCACACAATGGGTGTATGGTGTCAGCAGTTCCTCACACAATGGGTGTATGATGTCAGTTCCTCACACAATGGGTGTATGATGTCAGTTCCTCACACAATGGGTGTATGATGTCAGTTACTCACACAATGGGTGTATGGTGTCAGTTACTCACACAATGGGTGTATGATGTCAGTTACTCACACAATGGGTGTATGGTGTCAGTTACTCACACAATGGGTGTATGGTGTCAGTTCCTCACACAATGGGTGTATGGTGTCGGTTACTCACACAATGGGTGTATGGTGTCAGTTCCTCACACAATGGGTGTATGATGTCAGTTCCTCACACAATGGGTGTATGATGTCAGTTCCTCACACAATGGGTGTATGGTGTCAGTTACTCACACAATGGGTGTATGGTGTCAGTTCCTCACACAATGGGTGTATGATGTCAGTTCCTCACACAATGGGTGTATGATGTCAGTTCCTCACACAATGGGTGTATGGTGTCAGTTCCTCACACAATGGGTGTATGATGTCGGTTACTCACACAATGGGTGTGTGATGTCAGTTACTCACACAATGGGTGTATGATGTCAGTTCCTCACACAATGGGTGTATGATGTCAGTTCCTCACACAATGGGTGTATGATATCAGTTCCTCACACAATGGGTGTATGGTGTCAGTTACTCACACAATGGGTGTATGGTGTCAGTTAATGTTTGTTTACAGATGGAAAGTAAGCAGAATTTCTACATTTCTTTCCAATTCAGTAAGTGAAACTTATGTTTGATGTTGATGATTTCATTAGGATTTCCAAAACCATGACCACTAAGTGCATTATAAATAAATTTTATCACTGAATTGTATTTAGATGTTTAAAATAGAAACTTTTTTTTGAAAATGAGGCTTCTTGGAAAAGTGGTGGGCCTGTTTATAATGGTGCATGTGTTATCCTATCTCTGCAAGTGTGGTTCTCATGCTCTATTTGTTTTCCTGGAAGTCCAGTGATTTTTGAGATGATTTTTGAGAGGATTGAAAAGAAGACACAGTGTCCCCCCCCCCCCCCCCCCCCCCCCCCCCCAAAAGAAAAAATTCTGAGGAACACTTGTGACCAAAAACACTCCTATAAAACTGATCAAAAACAGTTTAAAACCAAATAATCCTTCAATAATCTAGAAATTCAAAATATCTTTTTGAAGTAGATATGTTATCCCCCTTGCTTGTGAAGACCTTTGGTTAAAAAACCTCCCATATTTAATCAATACATGTATAACCGATTAAAAGAAAAGCTATGTGGTTCCAGATTGAGTGTGACCGGACAATGAGAGTTAATTAATGACCCTTAAATTTCAGGTGTCTGATTAAGATATGTGGATGAATAATTAAGACAATAGCAGTTGACAAGTCGTGTACGTAGCCAGTTGACATGTCGTGTGTATTATAAGCCAGAATAAAAGTCACGATTAAGGTGGTACAGATAAAGATTATCCAATATAGTGGGGCGCCGAGCGTCCTCAGTGTTGTGTGATTTCATTGATTGTGGTTCTGTTTCTCCACGTTGACGTGGAGGGTCTTTGGTAGGTCTAATTAAGCTTCCATATACGTGTACTGATACATGGGAGACACACCTGTTACGTGTTCTACCCTATGTAAGATAAATTGATTCATTAAAATCAAGCATTTCTGTGGTTAACCAAACCGAGGTGTGATGTCGACTGCTGCATTGGGACACTGAAGGGAGGATACAACATCATGTTACTGTCATCAGGGGTTCACGAGAGAAATATTGGTTTGATTTAAAAATGGCTAAAATAACTCTCAAGGTTAAAGGTGTTGGATATTGAACTCCAGATAATGATCAATTGAAAGGCCAGACTTTGTTTTTTATTCATTTTTGACCACATTTCCTCTTCAAGAACACGGTAATAGAGCAGTTTCTCATTTGTAAACCAAATCCTGCTTATCTCTGAAGAGTCAGAAATGAACATAAACAAACGCATAACAGGAACATTAAGTACATAATATACCTCGTTAGGTTGATCACCAAGCTCAGATGCCTAATGATGGAGGACGGTTTCCGCTTCTAATCAACTTACTGAAAAAATCTCCTCTCATGGCCGACATACGTTGCATGTTCCTAACAAATCAATGCCCTCCTGATTTCTGTCACCAGATTGCAGTGTTGTCATTAGGTTTGTTTCCCCTACCATACATGCATAACAGTTTTACTGTGAAAACATCCATGGCAGGAAATCATTACAATTCAACTCTCCACTGAATACATCCTTTTGTTGAAGGCTAATTCCATGTGTCCATTTCTATATGGCTTTTAAAAGTGTCATGTGACCATTTCCTGTATGATCATGAAAAGTGTCATGTGACCATTCCTATATGACCATGAAAAGTGTCATGTGACCATTTCCTGTATGATCATGAAAAGTGTCATGTGACCATTCCTATATGATCATGAAAAGTGTCATGTGTCCATTCCTATATGATCATGAAAAGTGTCATGTGACCATTCCTATATGATCATGAAAAGTGTCATGTGACCATTCCTATATGATCATGAAAAGTGTCATATGACCATTCCTATATGATCGTGAAAAGTGTCATGTGACCATTTCCTGTATGATCGTGAAAAGTGTCATGTGACCATTCCTGTATGATCGTGAAAAGTGTCATGTGACCATTTCCTGTATGATCGTGAAAAGTGTCATGTGACCATTCCTATATGATCGTGAAAAGTGTCATGTGACCATTCCTATATGATCATGAAAAGTGTCATGTGACCATTCCTATATGATCATGAAAAGTGTCATGTGACCATTCCTATATGATCATGAAAAGTGTCATATGACCATTCCTATATGATCATGAAAAGTGTCATGTGACCATTCCTATATGATCATGAAAAGTGTCATATGACCATTCCTATATGATCATGAAAAGTGGCATGTGTCCATTCCTATATGATCGTGAAAAGTGTCATATGGCCATTCCTATATGATCGTGAAAAGTGTCATGTGACCATTCCTATATGATAATGAAAAGTGTCATGTGACCATTCCTATATGATCATGAAAAGTGTCATATGACCATTCCTATATGATCATGAAAAGTGTCATATGACCATTCCTATATGATCGTGAAAAGTGTCATGTGACCATTTCCTGTATGATCGTGAAAAGTGTCATGTGACCATTCCTATATGATCGTGAAAAGTGTCATGTGACCATTTCCTGTATGATCGTGAAAAGTGTCATGTGACCATTCCTATATGATCGTGAAAAGTGTCATGTGACCATTCCTATATGATCATGAAAAGTGTCATATGACCATTCCTATATGATCGTGAAAAGTGTCATATGACCATTCCTATATGATCATGAAAAGTGTCATATGACCATTCCTATATGATCATGAAAAGTGTCATATGACCATTCCTATATGATCATGAAAAGTGTCATATGACCATTCCTATATGATCGTGAAAAGTGTCATGTGAACATTTCCTGTATGATCGTGAAAAGTGTCATGTGACTATTCCTATATGATCGTGAAAAGTGTCATGTGACCATTCCTATATGATCATAAAAAGTGTCATGTGACCATTCCTATATGATCATGAAAAGTGTCATGTGACCATTTCCTGTATGATCATGAAAAGTGTCATGTGACCATTCCTATATGATCATGAAAAGTGTCATGTGACCATTCCTATATGATCATGAAAAGTGTCATGTGACCATTCCTATATGATCATGAAAAGTGTCATGTGACCATTCCTATATGGCCATGAAAAATGTCATGTGACCCTTTTCTGTATGGCTTTCACTGGTATATAATTGCTACTGTCTGTCTAGAAGACTAACACAAGATTGCTCTGTTTGACCCTGAAGTGTGTTCAACAGACACTACACAGGTTTGGTAGGCATCAGCTTGGTATGTAGATAGTGAAGCTACTTTAATAGGATATGACAAAGTGAGGGGTATCTGACCAGTTGTATCTCCTTTCAAATACCTATCTATCACCATAGCTACTGATTATAGAAAAGTGTACCTGTGATGCATGTCAGTACTACTGACCATAGAGGAGGGCAGGCTTCACTTGGTAGAGAGGTCCCGTGTAAGATACTCTGATCATCTACCATCAGGGCTGTGTTCCTGATATATCCACCATCAGGGCTGTGTTTCTGATATATCCACCATCAGGGGCTGTGTTCCTGATATATCCACCATCAGGGGCTGTGTTCCTGATATATCCACCATCAGGGCTGTGTTCCTGATATATCCACCATCAGGGGCTGTGTTTCTGATATATCCACCATCAGGGCCTGTGTTCCTGATATATCCACCATCAGGGGCTGTGTTCCTGATATATCCACCATCAGGGCCTGTGTTCCTGATATATCCACCATCAAGTCTGTGTTCCTGATATATCCACCATCATAGTCTGTGTTTCTGATATCCATCATCAGGGCCTGTGTTTCTGATATCCACTCTCAGGGATCGTGTATCTGATATCCACCATCAGGGCCAGTGTTTCTGATATCCACCATCTGGGCTTTGTTCCCGATATATCCACCATCAGGGCCTGTGTTCCCGATATATCCACCATCAGGGCCTGTGTTCCCGATATATCCACCATCAGGGCCTGTGTTCCTGATATTCACCATCAGGGCCTGTGTTCCCGATATATCCACCATCAGGGCCTGTGTTTCTGATATCCACCATCAGGGCCTGTGTTTCTGATATCCACCATCAGGGCCTGTGTTCCTGATATTCACCATCAGGGCCTGTGTTCCCGATATATCCACCATCAGGGCCTGTGTTCCTGATATTCACCATCAGGGCCTGTGTTTCTGATATCCACCATCATGCAGGGCTTTGTTCCCGATATCCACCATCAGGGCCTGTGTTTCTGATATCCACCGTCAGGGCCTGTGTTTCTGATATCTACCATCAGGGCTTTGTTCCCGATATCCACCATCAGGGCCTGTGTTTCTGATATCCACCATCAGGGCTTTGTTCCTGATATCCACCATCAGGGCTTAATTTGTTCCCGATATCCACCATCAGGGCCAGTGTTTCTTGTGAAGTACTCCCAATCTGTCACTTTTATATTGATCATCCTGACATTGACTTTCTGGATTTTAATTAGTAGTGTACATTTAACTGTGACTATCAAATAAATTTCAATTAGAACTGATATTTATATTCATTAGCTAGGAATCCATCAGTAAGCCTAGCACATACATCGCCATTCCTGTCCCTTCGATTTTTCCTTTACGTAAATAGTGCTGCTGTCTTTTTTTAAACTTTTGTTTCAGACCTTTAATTACTTTATATTTTCACGTAAAATTGACTGCTGATCAGAGTTGTGGTTTCTCAACTGTGATTGTAGATACTGATATTATGTAACATCTATGATCCAATGAATGTTTGTCTCAGGAAGATCTGAGATTTTAACCCTACAGGCTTCAGACAAAAATCATCGGTAAAACTTACTTAATTATTTACATTTTCAGAGGTTGGCTATCACACTGATCTATGGCTATGAGAATTATGGAAAATAAAGTAAATTGTTGGCATTTACAACTTCTTAATTCCAAATTGTCAGTAAAGGGTGCTTCCGTCGACCAAATCTTATTCTACAAACTGTGGTATCATCTCTGGACTGGATTAATTAGCCCTGGGAAATTTTATGCTGATAAATGCTTCCTGAAAAGTACATGCACTCTCCAGAGCTGATGTCACCTATTCAAACATCTCAGCGAAATCCTTGTCACTTCACAAACAACAATATGGGTCACTGATTACTATGCTTGTGGCATAATCTCCATTTTTAATCTGAATCAATTCCGCTCTTGTACTAGATAGCAGCAGCAATGTAGGTTGATGTTAGGACTTGACGCTGATTGCCCAGTGCCCAAGCATGAATCCTCATGTGGGTACTGACAAAATTGAAGCGCTATTGGTATGAATGCCGATTATTTTTCGATGACGATGATACATTGACAATGGTGAGTTGTGTTTGCACGATGCGTAATTAAATAGTGATTGACTTTCTCTTTTAATTGGATGGTCGGATGTGACCTGCCATAATGACCTGGGCCCAAAATTCCATTGATATTTGGTTATAAATTTCCTACAATTGATCAGAGCAATTCACTTCGTAGAATTAATTCAGGATTAAATATACACACCACAGTCTGTGTTTCCGAGATTGCTCCACTTGATTGGGAATAAAACGGTGTGAAGGACTGATGGAGAGAATTTGTTGTCCAATATTTTCTCGTCACTTTACTGACTGACAGAACGTTAATGGAATAACACAATCACCTTGGAAATTGTTTCAACATGTAGGCTTGTCATGAATAAAGCTTGGTTCCAAAACAATTGCATCACTTCTAAAACTATAGAGCTTTTGATCTTGGATTTTTTTTTAAAGCTGCATGAGGTAGAAATAAAAAAAAATTTTGATCTGGGTTAATTGAAAGGTAAAATGTTTTATTCTGCACTAAATATATAGAAGACTGTCATCATCTACAGAATCTGGGTTCCCCCATTGTGTCATCATGTGAATAGGGTTTCTACCTGCTTCTACAGGTCTTGGCAATTGTTGTTTATAAAAATAATATTTATTAACTTGTATAAAGACATAATTAAATGTTTTTAAATTGAAAAAATAACACGATTCACAATACGATAGAGAGATTGCCAGCCAGCAGTGGCTGCAGATTTGCGGGATTGCTGATTTACTGGAGACGTTTTCAGAGATTACAGTGCGAGAATTGTCTCCCCGCCCATACACAACGTTTTCCCATCTAGTATGCATTATATGCTCAATTTTATATGTAAATATCGTCATTCCAACAGCTAACTGCTGTGTGAACTCGACACAAGCAGCGGAATCTCTGTTCAGTGTATAATTTATATTGTTGGTGGGCCGACCTGGTTTGATGAAGGATTTGGTATGGTAATGAGAACAGTAATGTTATAAATAAATAATTATTTTGTCCTAAGGCACTGGTTTGATCATGGAATAAAAAAAACATTAATTCATTCTGTACTGGATTTCAGTGCTGACTTGTTCATATCTACCAAGTCTTGTCTGCAACATCTGCTCAGGATAAACTTTCTTCGGGAATATTTGAGATATTTGAATTTGATTTTAACATTTTTCATTAATCCTAAATTACCACCTTTGTTTTTGAAATCTTTGTAGAAATGCCTTGTTTGAAGTTTCGCTGTCTTGACTTAAAAAGCTATGTTGGCTAGGGATCTTTCTTGTCTCCGTTTCAAGATGTCTTTATGCTCACCATGAAGTTTTCAGATCCATCAGACTGCGCTCATCGGCTGTTATTGGACAAAATGCAGGTTCTGCCATATATCCTGTTGATTTCAATTTGGTGTTAGGGTAGAATTGAAAACACCAATATTAACAACAGCAGGCTTGGAGAGTGGCTCGTGTGTCACAAATCCCCTGATTAATCTTGTAACTATCCAGTTACCAGTGTGATTGGCTGTATAAAGAGTTTCCATTTGTGATGTCATAATGAAAATTAACAATTTTACCAAGCTCACCAATGGAAAAACTTGCTTTCATAAAGTCAGTATCTCGTTTAACCTTGAGTATTGGTCTTGTCTAGTCACAAACAAAATCTCTAATACAACATACATCAAATAATTTTATTTCAAACGACAGATTAAATTTGAATTTTTACAATAATTTTTTATCTATAAAATATGTAGTGCTAGAATGAATCTTGGGTAAAAAAAATTGCTTAAATTGATTCCTAACCATAGGTATCAATAGAAATGAGGACTCTGAAGGCTAATGAATAGCATGTTCTCCCGACGCTGGTTGGTCAAAGGTAGCAAGTCGAAGCTGCAGTGCTTTGATGGTTGGGTCTTGATTTTGGGGTTTAGGTAATTGTCAATAAAGCTGAACACAGATGGGATTCCAGAGTAAATATATATATTGATATTAGTGTTACCAGTATTGATGAAGGACTGTTTACTGACTGGGATGTGATGTATATTTTCTCTCTCGCCAGAGAATTTAGTACAAACTAATCGTGGAAGAGGAGTAACCTAGAACATAAAAATTAATCTATATTATTTCATAACACATTTACACAATATACTGCCTATAATTGTACAGGTCACTGGCCACGAATATTAATTATTTCCTCGGTCAGACAGGATATTAATAATTTGGCGATATATGGCGATGAACGTCATTGGGATCCATAGGTTACAGAAACACGTATGTAATCGACGGAGAAAATAACAGTTGTTGGTATAGGAGGGCATGCGATAGAAAACTACGGATTGGCAGGGCTCGCACAATCCTGATATGTTACTTTGTCGAATTTAGACATAATCAGAAAAAAAATACATGGGTAGTTGCAATAGGAGGTGGCATTATTTTTACCACAGTAAGTGATTGGTCTGGACTCCAGGCAGAAACATAAGGTAATTCAGCTATAGGATCTATCATTGGTTGTTAGATTCTACTGTAAATATATCCCTCGTTCTAATGTTATGATCGCCGTTATGTTTCTGACTAACAATCTCCCATTCTATTTATGTCGGACTATTTTTGTGCTTCTCTACTGTAAACAACTGCACTGTAACAAGAATTCTATATTGTTAAAGTTTAACGGTTTAATGTGTGTTGTACTCTTTATGACATTTACGTTGACTGTTACCTGTACCAATAAGCCTGTGTGTAACTGACGTGACTTTAGTATTGGACCTTCTGGCTATTAATTGACTCCTCGTATGATATGACTTCTGTTCGAGTAAGATAAAATGATTTTAGTGATGGTAAATGAATTGGCACAAACCAAATACCCCAGGGTTCGGATGTTGTCAAATAACTTTGAACTGACAGGCGGCCACATTTCACCCGCTATAGAACTTGAAATTGCTGGTGTTATTGGAATTTGCTCCAAATTGAACTTTAAGCCGTTTGTGGTATTGAAGTTGTGTGATCCATCAGCAGAGCTGTCATGTGTTGCTGAGAGAATGCCTTATTTGTAGAAGCTGTGGTTACCAGGGCCCTGTACTGGTGTGTTGACTAGTGAGGAAGAGGAGGAAACTCCATCAGCTTGATAGAACTAAAGCAGATTAGGGTATTAGGTGACTGTAGAAACATCATGGCTGTAAACCAGGGCTAACTTCAGGTTAAAATCCTTCTTCCAATCGGACTTCTCTTCAATTTCCTGTTTCAAGCTTCCTAATGACTAACTCCTGCTGACGTTTTTAGGGTCTCCGCCACTGAATCACAGCGTTTTGCTGGGTGTCCTGTTTAACCATCTTTAAGGATGCTCCGAGTTCAGGTCTAGAGTTTTAAGTTTCGTAGTGGTTCTTTTTTTAAGATCAGACATGACAATTTTTCAGCAGGATTATCCTGTATGTTTGAAAACATTCTAAAAAGTGTTATTTCCGAGTATTTTTAATCTGATCTCCATTGATAGTATTGATGTACTACATACATGTAAGCTGATACAGGTTATTAAAATTGATACGTTTATCAGATTATTACAAAAACAAAACAAGACTAGAAATGCATGATGTTACTATAAATAAGACAAGAGAACCAATTATTTCTGGAAAGTTCACGTATTTATAAAGTTGTCCCGAGGAAACCCGCAATATAGGACATACAGTGTATAAAGGTCTACTCAATGGAGAAGGCTGAGGCTAATCAACTGATTTGTGACCATGTACAACGTGTGATATTATTGGAGGTAAATACAGGACTAGATGTTTTTATATGCATGTTTGTTTGTTTGGTTTATTGCACCATGAACAGTGAGGGTCATTTTAAGGGAGAGTCTCCTTGTAGTAGCTGGTGGCTACCTCACTGAACAACAAACAGGAGGCCTGTGGCAAGCTTTCAAGAGCAAATAGGGTAAAGTTGTGTCATGTCCAACCAAAACAGTTCAGACTGCAGCTGGTCAGACCATTTCTCGGCTTCGGCTTTGTATTGTGCCCAACCAAGAAAGCACAGACTGAAGCTGGTCAGACTATTTCTCGGCTTCGGCTTCCCGAGATATACCAACCACCACAGGCAGGAAGTGTCGAGCCACACACCTCGGTTCTTTACCTGAGGTTGCCTAGTCTGATGGTTCTCTACCTGAGGTTGCCTAGTCTGATGGTTCTCTACCTGAGGTTGCCTAGTCTGATGGTTCTTTACCTGAGGTTGCCTAGTCTGATGGTTCTCTACCTGAGGTTGCCTCGTCTGATGGTTCTCTACCTGAGGTTGCCTAGTCTGATGGTTCTCTACCTGAGGTTGCTAGTCTGATGGTTCTCTACCTGAGGTTGCCTAGTCTGATGGTTCTCTACCTGAGGTTGCTAGTCTGATGGTTCTCTACCTGAGGTTGCCTATAGTCTGATGCTAGCTGTCTTTAACTGACTGAGTGATCTCCTGTATATAGGCTCTCCATTCCTGGGGCTGGTACAACAGCTGTCTTGTTATACATGTAAACCTGACAAAGGTCATTATGGAATCTGGTGTTGATGAGGTATGAATTTGTGAACTTGTTATGGTATCAGGTGTAACAGGTATGTTTGGAATATTGGATCAAATTAAACGCATAAAAAGCTAACTACTGCCAGCCAAGTGCTCTAATAGATATACCACCTCACTCAGCCATATATTGCTGGCTAATGAGTTTAGGGAAGCATGAATAATGTAGTATTAGGAGAGACAGAATGGTTTTACCATATACCCCACACAGACAGGGCTTAGCACAGTATAGGCTGAACCAGGGTGTAGGGATCAACAGGTAATGGTCAATAGGCCGAACCAGGGTGTAGGGATCAACAGGTAATGGTCAATAGGCCGAACCAGGGTGTAGGGATCAACAGGTAGTGGTCAATATTTCGGTCAGTATAGCTTGTGGTCAGTAGTGGTCAGTCAGTATATATGTGTCCCAAATATCGCCTAAATTCTCACAACCTTATAATCAAAAACATCTCACTAGTACGTAAAACTTATTTATTAGTCCCCTACCAGTGAATGGGGGTGGGGGTGGGGGGTAGGTTTCCTCCCCGTCCGTCCGTCCGTCCATCCGTCCGTCTGTCTGTCTGTCTGTCTGTCAGTCCCTCTACTGTTTTCTGCAACTTTCTCAGACATGCGTCAAGGTATGTTGGCAAAAGTTGTTTATGTAACTTCAGCATGAGTAGCTACAAATCAAGTTGGAGTTTCAGGGTTTTTGGGTCAAGGTCAATATCACTGATACTATTTTTATTGGAGGCCACTGGGGGACATGTATTGGTTTATCGATACTTTCAGAATGCTTGTTTTCCAGCAATTGCAAAACAAGTTACATTAACTTACATTAATCACACTTTTTGGCTCATGAAATGTTTGAGGGGTCTTATATATTAATTTCTTTGGGAGGAAACCGGAGTACCTGCAGGTGACCCCCATATTTAATTTTCACACCTGATTTGGGAATCGAACCACACTGCTACTAAAAAACTGATAGAAAGGCAGGTGTGATAGCACTGTGTTACAATCCAGACATCTCTTCAGTGTAAGGTGGCATATAACCTTAACTGTAATACATAATCACAGTTAGGTAGCATACAACCTTAACTCTCCTGTGTGGCATTTGACTGGTGCTTTATGGTGTGGTAAACATCGCCAGTAAACACTGGGGAATTAACGATGTATTTGTGTAGTCGGAATCTGATGGTGGATTCCACGCTGGTGTTAACAAGATGCTCTTTTCTTACATAATTATTACAGGTAGGGAATGCTGTAGGCTGTTGTCACTGGAGAGTATATAAGTCTGTTGGAGCCTGCAGTACCTGTCAGTCTGTATCACAGAAAAGCTTGTAAACAAGGCACTAAATGTATGTTTGTATGAGACTGGGCTTGATCAGACTGGTGCACCATTGCTAGTGATATTCCCAACTTTTTCATTGGCTTACAAATTGTTTCACACAAATAGTATATAAATGATGATTTTTTCCCCAATGATATTACGATAATCTCTCAAAAATATATTTCTGGCAGACTGCCTGGTAGAATTTTTTTTTTTCTTTTTTGTAGAGACAAAGTTTCAAGACAGGAAAATCCTGTTTGGGCACCTCATCGAATATGCATGTATTTATATAAGCTTCAATTGTTTCAAACATGCAAGCTGCAGTTACAGGAAGATTTATAAATATCACTGATTTCATTGTCTGAGAGGTAAGGTACAATGTACATGTGGACATAGGTTTTTTCCTTGACTTAATTGTTTTCCTAGATTTCGACATGGGTTTATTCCTAGACTTGTTTTCCAAGATTTCTTAATAACAAAGATTGCCTAGGAAGGTAGCTTGTACGAATCAGGTTTCAGATTAGTATAAAAATGTTACGATTAACTAGAGCATTGTAAGACAAGTGAGAAGTGACATAATGACATTTTTAGTTTTTAGGAAGATAAAAAATAAAGTTAACATTCTGAGATCTCAAATCTTATTTTGATCAGCAATTGTTCAGTCCTTTTTATGGAACTATAGTTTATTACTGTACTTACTGAATCAAGTTTCTTTGTTTTTGTGAGTGTTAATATTTAAAGACAAACTGAATAATAAGCAATCAAATAAAATATATAGAATATATATAGAAAGTTGGACGAAATCATCATATGAAACTAGAGCACATCTGGCCGTTAAGTGACTCTGTAGGGTTGGAGATTTACTTAGAGGGTTGGGACTCTGTAGGGTTGGAGATTTACTTAGAGGGTTGGGACCCTGTAGGGTTGGAGATTTACTTAGAGGGTTGGGACTCTGTAGGGTTGGAGATTTACTTAGAGGGCTGGGGCTGTGTAGGGTTGGAGATTTACTTAGAGGGTTGGGACCCTGTAGGGTTGGAGATTTACTTAGAGGGTTGGGGCCCTGTAGGGTTGGAGATTTACTTAGAGGGTTGGGACTGTGTAGGGTTGGAGATTTACTTAGAAGGTTGGGACTGTGTAGGGTTGGAGATTTACTTAGAGGGTTGGGACTGTGTAGGGTTGGAGAGTTACTTAGAGGGTTGGGACCCTGTAGGGTTGGAGATTTACTTAGAGGGTTGGGACTGTGTAGGGTTGGAGAGTTACTTAGAGGGTTGGGACTCTGTAGGGTTGGAGATTTACTTAGAGGGTTGGGACTGTGTAGGGTTGGAGATTTACTTAGAGGGTTGGGACTGTGTAGGGTTGGAGATTTACTTAGAGGGTTGGGACTCTGTAGGGTTGGAGATTTACTTAGAGGGTTGGGACCCTGTAGGGTTGGAGAGTTACTTAGAGGGTTGAGACTGTGTAGGGTTGGAGATTTACTTAGAGGGTTGGGACTCTGTAGGGTTGGAGATTTACTTAGAGGGTTGGGACCCTGTAGGGTTGGAGATTTACTTAGAGGGTTGGGACCCTGTAGGGTTGGAGATTTACTTAGAGGGTTGGGACCCTGTAGGATTGGAGATTTACTTAGAGGGTTGGGACCCTGTAGGGTTGGAGATTTACTTAGAGGGTTGGGGCTCTGTAGGGTTGGAGATTTACTTAGAGGGTTGGGACTCTGTAGGGTTGGAGATTTACTTAGAGGGTTGGGACTGTGTAGGGTTGGAGCTTTACTTAGAGGGTTGGGACCCTGTAGGGTTGGAGATTTACTTAGAGGGTTGGGACAGTGTAGGGTTGGAGATTTACTTAGAGGGTTGGGACTGTGTAGGGTTGGAGAGTTACTTAGAGGGTTGAGACTGTGTAGGGTTGGAGATTTACTTAGAGGGTTGGGACTGTGTAGGGTTGGAGATTTACTTAGAGGGTTGGGACCCTGTAGGGTTGGAGATTTACTTAGAGGGTTGGGGCTCTGTAGGGTTGGAGATTTACTTAGAGGGTTGGGACCCTGTAGGGTTGGAGAGTTACTTAGAGGGTTGGGACTGTGTAGGGTTGGAGAGTTACTTAGAGGGTTGGGACTGTGTAGGGTTGGAGATTTACTTAGAGGGTTGGGACCCTGTAGGGTTGGAGATTTACTTAGAGGGTTGGGGCCCTGTAGGGTTGGAGATTTACTTAGAGGGTTGGGACTCTGTAGGGTTGGAGAGTTACTTAGAGGGTTGGGACCCTGTAGGGTTGGAGAGTTACTTAGAGGGTTGGGACCCTGTAGGGTTGGAGATTTACTTAGAGGGTTGGGACCCTGTAGGGTTGGAGATTTACTTAGAGGGTTGGGACTGTGTAGGGTTGGAGATTTACTTAGAGGGTTGGGACTGTGTAAGGTTATAGATTTACTTAGAGGGTTGGGACCCTGTAAGGTTAGAGATTTACTTAGAGGGTTGGGACCCTGTAAGGTTAGAGATTTACTTAGAGGGTTGGGACTGTGTAGGGTTGGAGAGTTACTTAGAGGGTTGGGACTCTGTAGGGTTGGAGATTTACTTAGAGGGTTGGGACTGTGTAGGGTTGGAGATTTACTTAGAGGGTTGGGACTGTGTAGGGTTGGAGATTTACTTAGAGGGTTGGGACTGTGTAGGGTTGGAGATTTACTTAGAGGGTTGGGACTCTGTAGGGTTGGAGATTTACTTAGAGGGTTGGGACTGTGTAGGGTAGATTTACTTAGAGGGTTGGGACTGTGTAGGGTTGGAGATTTACTTAGAGGGTTGGGACTGTGTAGGGTAGGAGATTTACTTAGAGGGTTGGGACTGTGTAGGGTTGGAGATTTACTTAGAGGGTTGGGACTGTGTAGGGTTAGAGATTTACTTAGAGGGTTGGGACTGTGTAGGGTTGGAGAGTTACTTAGAGGGTTGGGGCTGTGTAGGGTAGATTTACTTAGAGGGTTGGGACTGTGTAGGGTTGGAGATTTACTTAGAGGGTTGGGACTGTGTAGGGTTGGAGAGTTACTTAGAGGGTTGGGACTGTGTAGGGTTGGAGATTTACTTAGAGGGTTGGGACTGTGTAGGGTTGGAGATTTACTTAGAGGGTTGGGACTGTGTAGGGTTGGAGATTTACTTAGAGGGTTGGGACTGTGTAGGGTTGGAGATTTACTTAGAGGGTTGGGACTGTGTAGGGTTGGAGATTTACTTAGAGGGTTGGGACTGTGTAGGGTTGGAGATTTACTTAGAGGGTTGGGACCCTGTAGGGTTGGAGATTTACTTAGAGGGTTGGGACCCTGTAGGGTTGGAGATTTACTAAGAGGGTTGGGACTGTGTAGGGTTGGAGATTTACTTAGAGGGTTGGGACTGTGTAGGGTTGGAGATTTACTTAGAGGGTTGGGACCCTGTAGGGTTGGAGATTTACTTAGAGGGTTGGGACTGTGTAGGGTTGGAGAGTTACTTAAAGGGTTGGGACTGTGTAGGGTTGGAGATTTACTTAGAGGGTTGGGACCCTGTAGGGTTGGAGATTTTCTTACGAGCATTGTGTACATATTGAAGTGTCAGTCTGTGTTTGGTTCTCTGAGTTTGATAGCAGCCTGTACAGTAGGAAAACTGTATAGTTATTGGGCTATTTATTTTCTATTGTTGATATTAACATATAGAGTCCTCATACATTTTTATGGATTTTACATCCCTATAATGAACTGACATCTGATTTATATCCAGCCCAATCCCTACATTGCTAGTTCATTTGTTATTCTGTGTTCCGCTGTATAAAGTAACACCCCATTCTCCTGTATTCTCACTATTTCCATATGAAATTATGACAATTTAAATGCCTATGTAGAATGCCTTAGAATATTTATTGATCTAGACCGTCTTCAATTTGACCTTGGATCCAAAAGAGATTGTAATATTCCTGGTTTAGTTATTTAAGTAACTATGTGAGTATTGTTATTTAGGACGTGAGATAATGATATAATTCTCCTCATCAGTGACCAAGAAGGTGTTTCAGTTATCATACAGTTCGAAATATCATTTGATCTGGATATTTACTGATTGAAAAGTTATGGCCTATGGTACACATTTTAAATTTACGATAACTTAAATAATTTGGGCTAGAAACCTTATACATCAATGAAGTTCTGCCTTTCATTACTCATCACATAGGATTGGTCATCACTTTTTGTAAACATGGAAGAAAACAACTATATTCTAACATTGCTGAAGTTTAGTGAAATTTTACATGGCATACATCTTATAGAGTGTGATATTGATTTTTACTCCAGGAGATGTTACAAGGCCTCACAGCTCTGGGAGCTGCCCCAACTAGGTTAAAATTTTATCATGTAACAAGTAAATTAGGGAGGTGACATGAGGTTTGTCACTCGACAGTGTAATGTGATGGAGAAATAAGACACCTATATTTACTTGTGTGTTGTATAAGTGTATTTTAGCTTCCATACTTTCTTATCCCGATGAAATTTTTCTCCTCTGTATAAAGTGAAGGCACATCAGGTTACTGAGGGGGAATAATTCCGTGTGGAATCCTGTAGACATTTAACTAGAACGGTTACACAATATTGAATTAGAACCAAACTAAACTTTCAGTATATACATAGAGAAGACAGCTCTGTCAGGGGAGGCAACTGTCAGGGGGAGACAACTCTGTCAGGGGAGGCAACTGTCAGGGGGAGACAACTCTGTCAGGGGAGACAACTCTGTCTGGACTCATCTAGACACTCACTGCTCAGGTTACACTATCTTAAAATTACAACCAGTATGTATATTCTGAAGGGAGGTAACTCAGCCTGGAATCCTCTAGATGTTTACTGGTCAGGTTACAAAGTATTACAATTAGAACCGGAATAAACTTTAGGTATATTCTAAGGGGAGACAACTCTGAATCATCAGGAGATTGTGCTAAATTAGAAAATGCCAGTATGTCAGATTTATTTCGAGACTACAACATCATTTATAAATCTGTCGACCTGCTTGGCAGCTTCCTATTCAATGATGAGCTAGTCATACAACCCTGCTGGCTGGTTTACATGACAGCCACTCTAATGGTTTAGTTTAGCTAGGCGACAATTTCAATTTGCAAAATGATTAAATACCTTTAAATAATAGTTGTGTTTGTGTTATTTGTGAAGGATATGATTACACTAGGTAAAATATCACAGCCTTCTAAATGGCACTAGTGAATCTATTGCTGGCCATGCATTACAACTTTATGAAATTTAAACAAATCATTTTTAATTTGAAAGATAAATGTATTTCGAGCTGTTATGTGAAAGATATTTATCATCCGCTGTCTGTCTAACCTTAATTATAGCTCATAATTGGCAAGACTTGATATGATACATTTGCAGATAGCAAATCAAGTACGTAAATGAGTTAAGACCATGTTGAACAGTCTGTTAACAGGGATTTCTTTAATCTGAGCCTAAGCTAAACTGAATGATGTCAACATCCAGTCAACAATTGTTGGATCAAAGCTCTTCTGGAAACAGATCAAAAATCATTAAAATTCTAACCTTCTTTCAAAATGTTCTACAAGATATAAACGGAGAAGTTTTATTAGTGAAATGAAAGGCCATCTTTACCAATGATGAACATTTGACATATTGAAGCAGTGTTAAGTTAGCTACCATTTTGTGACCCCAATGATGAACATTTGACATATTGAAGCAGTGTTAAGTTATCTACCATTTTGTTGCCCCAATGATGAACATTTGACATATTGAAGCAGTGTTAAGTTAGCTACCATTTTGTGGCCCCAGTGATGAACATTTGACATATTGAAGCAGTGTTAAGTTATCTACCATTTTGTGGCCCCAGTGATGAACATTTGACATATTGAAGCAGTGTTAAGTTATCTACCATTTTGTGACCCCAATGATGAGCATTTGACATATTGAAGCAGTGTTAGTTTAATCTACCATTTTGTGGCCCCAATGATGAACATTTGACATATTGAAGCAGTGTTAAGTTAGCTACCATTTTGTGGCCCCAGTGATAAACATTGGACATATTGAAGCAGTGTTAAGTTATCTACCATTTTGTGACCCCAATGATGAACATTTGACATTTTGAAGCAGTGTTAAGTTATCTACCATTTTGTGGCCCCAGTGATAAACATTTGACATATTGAAGCAGTGTTAAGTTATAGCTACCATTTTGTGGCCCCAATGATGAACATTTGACATATTGAAGCAGTGTTAAGTTTAATCTACCATTTTGTGGCCCCAATGATGAACATTTGACATATTGAAGCAGTGTTAAGTTATCTACCATTATGTGGCCCCAGTGATAAACATTTGACATATTGAAGCAGTGTTAAGTTAGCTACCATTTTGTGGCCCCAATGATGAACATTTGACATATTGAAGCAGTGTTAAGTTATCTACCATTTTGTGACTCCAATGATGAATATTTGACATATTGAAGCAGTGTTTAGTTATCTACCATTTTGTGACCCCAATGATGAACATTTGACATATTGAAGCAGTGTTAAGTTATCTACCATTTTGTGACTCCAATGATGAATATTTGACATATTGAAGCAGTGTTTAGTTATCTACCATTTTGTGACCCCAATGATGAACATTTGACATATTGAAGCAGTGTTAAGTTATCTACCATTTTGTGGCCCCAATGATGAACATTTGACATATTGAAGCAGTATTTAGTTATCTACCATTTTGTGGCCCCAGTGATGAGCATTGGACATATTGAAGCAGTGTTAAGTTATCTACCATTTTGTGGCCCCAATGATGAACATTTGACATATTGAAGCAGTGTTTAGTTATCTACCATTTTGTGGCCCCAATGATGAACATTTGACATATTAAAGCAGTGTCAAGTTAGCTACCATTTTGTGGCCCCAATAATGAACATTTGACATATTGAAGCAGTGTTTAGTTATCTACCATTTTGTGGCCCCAATGATGAACATTTGACATATTGAAGCAGTGTTAAGTTATCTACCATTTTGTGGCCCCAATGATGAACATTTGACATATTGAAGCAGTGTTTAGTTATCTACCATTTTGTGACCCCAATGATGAACATTTGACATTTTGAAGCAGTGTTTAGTTTAATCTACCATTATGTGGCCCCAGTGATAAACATTTGACATATTGAAGCAGTGTTTAGTTATCTACCATTTTGTGGCCCCAATGATAAACATTTGACATATTGAAGCAGTGTTAAGTTATCTACCATTTTGTGACCCCAATGATGAACATTTGACATATTGAAGCAGTGTTTAGTTATCTACCATTTTGTGGCCCCAATGATGAACATTTGACATTTTGAAGCAGTGTTTAGTTTAATCTACCATTTTGTGGCCCCAATGATGAACATTTGACATATTAAAGCAGTGTCAAGTTAGCTACCATTTTGTGGCCCCAATGATGAACATTTGACATATTGAAGCAGTGTTTAGTTATCTACCATTTTGTGACCCCAATGATGAACATTTGACATATTAAAGCAGTGTCAAGTTAGCTACCATTTTGTGGCCCCAATGATGAACATTTGACATATTGAAGCAGTGTTAAGTTATCTACCATTTTGTGGCCCCAATGATGAACATTTGACATATTGAAGCAGTGTTAAGTTAGCTACCATTTTGTGGCCCCAATGATGAACTTTTGACATATTGAAGCAGTGTTTAGTTATCTACCATTTTGTGACCCCAGTGATGAACATTTGACATATTGAAGCAGTGTTAAGTTAGCTACCATTTTGTGGCCCCAATGATGAACATTTGACATATTGAAGCAGTGTTAAGTTATCTACCATTTTGTGGCCCCAATGATGAACATTTGACATATTGAAGCAGTGTTAAGTTATCTACCATTTTGTGGCCCCAATGATGAACATTTGACATATTGAAGCAGTGTTTAGTTATCTACCATTTTGTGGCCCCAATGATAAACATTTGACATATTGAAGCAGTGTTAAGTTATCTACCATTTTGTGGCCCCAATGATGAACATTTGACATATTGAAGCAGTGTTTAGTTATCTACCATTTTGTGATCCCAATGATGAACATTTGACATTTTGAAGCAGTGTTAAGTTAGCTGCCATTGTGTGACCCCAATGATGCACTTTTGTTTTTGTGTTGATTGGCCACACCGAACATAATCATAATATTTTTGTCACTACTGGCAGGCATCACGAAATATAAATAAATAAGGAAGGGAGCAAAATAGTTGATTATTCTAGTGTGGATACTCTGGTAACATAACTAAAGCACTGTAAATTGACGCCAAGTTGTCATATATATCTTGTCCAAACTCTCATTCTACCCCAGTCAGTTGAAATAAGCTATTATAAATAGGTAGGGGTACGATCCTCTACAAAAAACACATTTTGCTTGTCTTATTTCGATTATATGCCTGTTAGAAGTAGACCATCTGTTTCAACACAATTTGTTATTGCCATTTCCCTGTAATATTTCCATCACCTGTGGGTGAGAGAGAGCGCAACACCACCAATCTCAGCAGGCCAGCTTCTGTTTTGTGAGCGGGGTGAAGAAAGGTAAGACTTCCACCCATCAACATCTTGTTAGGCTTGGCACCGTCTCACTATCCCAATGTTTTGAATTTCTGATGGTACATATGATACAAACACGCTATGAAACCCCCCAGACTTGTTACCTGGATACAGTGGCTGGCCTGGTGTAGTATTATCAACAATCGACCAGATCACCATCTATACCAGGGAAGGGAACTTTACTGCTCAAAACTTTAACACATGTTAAAAATAATTAAATGTTAAAAGAGGAACCAGGGAGACATATGTGAACTTGAATCGGATATGAACAGCGTGATTAAGTGAAATCAGAAATTGGACATCGGTCAGGTGGTCAATTGTCCAAGCTGGAGCCTCCTGTCCAAAAATGACCATAGCTGTTAATAGGATGTTTAACAATTACCAAACCTTCAGCAAGGCTACTTAGCTGTCTTCTGTTTTACAACATACATTATCAGAGTATACATGTAGAACCCTGTTGTTAAATTTCTGTCTCCCGTTCTATATCACTTTAATTTATAGACATTAATTAATCTCTTGTTTTCTCTTTACTACTCAGATTATAAAACACACACTGCCATATCATATTCCCATTCCATACTCTGATAAAATCATGAAAAATCCATCAGATTAAGGAACATGAAATGTGTGTGATCTTTACAGTGATATATTGTAATGTGATGAGTTCAGGGACAATATGACATCCAGGGAACAGATCTGCTATCTTACGAGAAAAAGACATTTTTGTATTTTGTTTATTACTTGAGATAATTACTTGTGTCCTTCTTTACTGTCAGTTTCTTAGCAAACCAACCATTTTGTTAGAGTCTTAATTTCATGGTGTAGTAATTCAGAGTTTGAGAAATATCACGGGGAAGTGATTTCATGTAAAATCAGATTGAAGTGGAGCATTGTGTCAGATCTTAACTGCATGGTGAATTAAGTTTCCTTTAATACAACTTACAGAATATGTGTATATGATGAGGCACCTTGTGACTCGGGAGTGAACTCTTTACCATGTTGGTCCTAGTTTTATGTTTTAGTTTAAAAGTTGAAAAGTTTATTAATGACAAGTTTTTCTTTGATTTATGCAGAGTTCACTTATAACAGATAGTTTCACCTGATTCAGAATCAAGAACTAGTTTTGCAGTCTTCACCGAGCTAATCTTCATCGTGATCCTGACAACGTTCTGTACCTCGGATGACGGAGAGCATTCTCAGGACAAATCCTATACTCCTCGGATTCTATATTCTTGAGTAACTTTTGTACATATTTTTTTTTTTTTTTTTTAATTTTCAATTTTCTCCATCAATTAATTTATTAACATGCAAGCCGCAAATTATTGCCATGGAGATGTATTACTGAGCTAGTTAAGGATGCCACAATTGTTACTAATTGAAATGAGGTCGGGTTAAAGGAATGTGTTACACTTGTTCTTTCCTGTGAAGGGCAAAGTTTGTTGTTTGACATTCAGGATAGACAATCAAATAGCAGTCGTTCATAAAAGCAAGCAGCCAAGAGCAATATTGACATTTTACAAATAGCAAAAAACAAATATGGCACACAAGGACAAACAAAGACACTGGGGCAATATTGCAAACATGGCTGATGAAAACAAAGGAGGAGCTCTGCCAAAATCAATGGGAATATTGACATTTAAAATGTCAACAACTTCAAGTGGGAGCCGACCGAGTAGAATGAGATGAAACACTTACATATATTCCAGCTTTCTTATTAACTCAGTTTCCTTAAAGTCCATATTTATATTGTTTCAACCAAAATGAATTCTAATGCATATTTTCACTAAATTTTTTGTATAATTAAAAGATTATTACTATAAATTATGTAATAATTTAATATGGTAATTTGATATTGATGTTTGTCAAACCAATTTAAAGTACACTACCTATATATAGAACCAAAGGAATGTGCTCGATCTATAGGAAATTTTCTGGGCACAAAACTAAACTTGGTGACCTCTAGCTGGTTTTGTATAAAATATTTCTTGTTGTAGGATTTCAGGCTCTCTGGTAGTTGATTAGAATTCTCAAAACGTGTTCAGTAAATAATACAAGTGGAAGATAATTAAGCCTTTGCTCATTTTCCATGTGTCTTTGTTTAAACAAAATTATGATGATTGAAACATGCTGTAAGCCTGTAACTGTGTACCGTTATAGTATATCTAGCAAATGATGGGTTCTATTTATATAATATAATACTTTAGGTTGTATTTGTCATCCTCTGAATCAATATCAAAACCAATTTGTAGAAAAAAACAGTTGTACCAGAGATAGTTTGACCTTGAGCTTGACCTTGACCTCTATTTTGAGTGATTTTGTATGGGTTTTCGCTTTTAAGGTTTGTTCACTCGTTTCTATAATCTTAAAGATTTTACTTATCTAGACTTCAATGGACGTTTGAAGAAAAAGAAACACATTCAATTCACAGATATCTTAAAAACAAGTGACAAATTAAATGTTGTGTATGGTGTTGCTACCTCAGACTTAGTATTGGTCGAGTATTGTTGTTTGAATGTATTACTTTGTTAATAACACTGCATGGTAAAGATTTTAAGGCACTGTGTTTTCCAATTCAGAATAACAAAATGTCTGCTGAATCGCTGTGATACAGGTTTCCATGGTGATAGTGAGGTCATCACTCCCTAAGAAGCGACATTAGAGAAGTTTGGTATCACAGATTAAACTTCAGTATGGGATCTTATTGAATTTTCACTTGATCTTTCATGAGCCAGGCTCTATAGGTCTTTGAGATTCGGGCAGACGTTTGATTCCAATGGCACTCCTAAGCCATTATTCCACTTCTGTTTGGTTGAAGGATAGCTTTTATTTGTAGGGAGCATAAAAGTCTAACAGTTTGTCCTGTTTCATTGCTTAGGGATCGGTAATAAAATATTGACTATTTCCTTTGACGATCCCTTATAATGTGAAATGTTCTGCCGATGTGGAAGAACGAAG
The DNA here is from genome assembly GCF_902652985.1 of Pecten maximus. NCBI lineage: Eukaryota > Metazoa > Mollusca > Bivalvia > Pectinida > Pectinidae > Pecten > Pecten maximus. Next base: position 35,842,665 of record NC_047029.1, on the reverse strand, counting down.
TCTGGCCATTTTATTATAATCTTCTGGTTAAGTACGCTGAAAGAATTGTATACTTTTAGGTCAAATGAGTGTCACGTGAGTCAAATAACTTTGATATCTGTCAATAGTATCGTTTACGAGTTAACATTTTAAATTTGAATTCCGCTGAACATGCTGATTTGTCAACACTTACATCAGTTTGAAGGATCTACATTCGGACTAATTGTTTTAGTTTGAAATTAAAATATGACCATTATTGTAGCCATCTTGATGATTTCTGGGCTTGAAATGGTCGACCCCTTGTTATCCTCACCAATCGTTTTAGTTTTGCTGCAGCTTGAAATAAGATATCACCATCATATTGTTACAGCCATCTTGATGATTTCTGGAATCAAATGTTCTGATGGCATAACAGGAAAACTGCATTAGTGTTTTAGGGTGTGTATAATGGAGTATATGTGATATGGTAGATTGTTTTCTCGATTTGTTAGAAATATTTTCTGTGTAATTTGTCAGTTTTATGACAATGTAGTAAGCAACAGGATACATATAATTAGGTCATCTGACCCAAAGGGTCAGGATGACCTATAGTCATCGTGCTTCGTCCGTCGTCGTCCGCCGTCCGCCGTGCGCCGTCCGTAAACTTTTTCTTTCAAAACGCTACTCCTCCTTAACGCTTGGGTGGATTACTTCCAAATTTGGTTTGAAGCATCATTGGGGGAGGGCAATCATATTTTATATAAATGAGGCTGGTCTGACCCCTGGGGCCAGAAGGGCGGGGGGGCCAAAAAGGGAACTTAGGTGAATATTGCTATAAAATCCTACTCCTCCTTTACCCTTTGGTGGATTACAACTAAATTTGGTTGGAAACATCATTGGGGGAGGGCGGTCATATTTTATATAAATGAAGTTGGTGTGACCCCTGGGGCCTGAGGGGCGGGGCCCCAAAAGGGGAACTTTGATGAAATTTTGCTATAAAATCCTACTCCTCCTTAACCCTTTGGTGGATTTCAACCAGATATTGTGTGAAACATCATTTGGGGAGGGTGATCATATTTTATATAAATGAGGCTGGTGTGACCCCTAGGGCCTGAGGGGCGGGGCCCCAAATGGGGAACTTTGATGAAATTTTGCTATAAAATCCTACTCCTCCTTAACCCTTTAGTGGATTTCAACCAGATATGTTGTGAAACATCATTTGGGGAGGGCGGTCATATTTTATATAAATGAGGCTAGTGTGACCCCTGGGGCCTGAGGAGCGGGGCCCCAAATGGGGAACTTTGATGAAATTTTGCTATAAAATCCTACTCCTCCTTAACCCTTTGGTGGATTTCAACCAGATATTGTGTGAAACATCATTGGGGGAGGGTGGTCATATTTTATATAAATGAGGCTGGTGTGGCCCCTGGGGCCTGAGGGGCGGGGCCCCAAAAGGGGAACTTTTATGAAATTTTGCTATAAAATCCTACTCCTCCTTAACCCTTTGGTGGATTTCAACCAGATATTGTGTGAAACATCATTGGGGGAGGGTGGTCATATTTTATATAAATTAGGCTGGTGTGGCCCCTGGGGCCAGAAGGGCAGGGCCCCAAAAGGGGAACTTTGATGAAATTTTGCTTTACAATACTACTCCTCCTAACCCCCATAGTGAATTATTACCAAATTTGGTGTGAAACATCATTGGAGGAGGACAATCATATTTTATATAAATGAGGCTGGTTTGACCCCTAGGGCCAGAGGGGCGGGGCCCCAAAAGGGGAACTTTGGTAAAATTTTGCTATAAATCCTACTTCTCTCTAACCCTTGGGTGGATTAATACGAAATATGGTGTGAAACATCCTTTGGGAAGGGTGGTCATATTTTATATAAACGAGGCTAGTGAGACCCCTGAGGCCTTAGGGGCAGGGCCCCAAAAGGGGAACTTTGGTGAATATTTTCTGTTAAATCCTAATCCTCCCTAACCTTTTGGTGGATTACAACCTAATTTGATGTGAAATATAAGGTGACGGCAATCATATTTTTTAATGAGACAGGTTTGACCCCTGGGGAAAAAAAGATGGGGCAAAAGGAGCGCTTAGGTTAAACATTTCTTTAAAATGCAATTCCTCCTTAATGCCTTAATTGATTACAACTATATTTAGCATGAAACATCATTGGGGAAAGGCAATCCTAATTGATATAAATGAGTCTTGTCTGACCCATTGGGACACAGAGGGGCATGCCCCAAAAATGGGAACTTGGCTAAAATTTTGCTTTATGATGCTGCTCTTCCTGGACAAGCTAAATGGATAAAAACCAAATTTGATCTAAAACATAACTGGCTGCGATAAATGATTTATGGTAATAATGCTGGATTGAGGGGTGTGTCCCTGCTGTAAGTGTAAGTGTTTGTCAGATGACCGTTAAGGCCCATGGGCCTCTTGTTTTAATGTTACAATCGATTTCCTTGTGGAAATAAGATATTTTGTTGATAATGAAAAAAAGACATCAATGATTTTTTTTCAATTTAGAAATTTGGTAGAGATTTAATTGGTTTGAAAGGAATTTATTGTCTGAAAATATTTACTGTCATTATATATGTGCCATGTCCCAAGATCGTAAGATTTTGGTTGCTATGGTGATACTGATTAGCATAGCACAAATAACTTATGCATGTCTATTACATAGAGAATGCAGTCAGCCTTATATGAAATCATCACTCCCTCTACCATATTCATACAAAAACATTTCCCCATCTAGTCATATTGATCTCGTAGTCACAGGGAGCCGAAGAAATATATGTCGCTTGTTTTCGTGAGTTTTTTTATGCCAATTTTGTTCTGACACTGTATTTTATTTCCTGTCACTCAGACCATACTTGACCTTGCTCGGACCATACTTGACCTATCAGAGACTGTGATCAGGGTTATTATACTGGTCAAATTCTGGTCAAGGATTCGGCAGTCAATCAAAATCTACCTGTAAATCAAGGTATTGTATCTGGATGTATGTCATTGTTGAGAATACATTACAGGGATCATCATTTATCATCAGAATAAAGAAGGATAAAAGTACATTGGAAATCCTGTAATAAAACCAAAAATTAGGGCCAGTGATGGAATTATTTGTTGAATAATGTTTTAAGTAACATTCTGTTCTCTCCTACAGAGTCTCTAAGTAACATTGGGTTCTGTCCTACAGAATCTCTAAGTAACATTGGGTTCTGTCCTACAGAATCTCTAAGTAACATTGGGTTCTGTCCTACAGAGTCTCCGAGTAACATTGGGTTCTGGCCTACAGAGTCTCCGAGTAACATTCCGTTCTGTCCTACAGGGTCTGAGTAACATTCCGTTCTCTCCTACAGAGTCTCTAAGTAACATTCCGTTCTGTCCTACAGGGTCTCGAGTAACATTCCGTTCTGGCCTACAGAGTCTCAGAGTAACATTCCGTTCTCTCCTACAGAGTCTCTGAGTAACATTCCGTTCTGTCCTACAGGGTCTCGAGTTACATTCCGTTCTCTCCTACAGAGTCTCTAAGAAACATTCCATTCTGTCCTACAGAGTCTCCAAGTAACATTCCGTTCTGTCCTACAGGGTCTCCGAGTAACATTCCGTTCTGTCCTACAGGGTCTGAGTAACATTCTGTTCTGTCCTACAGAGTCACACAGAGTAACATTCCATTCTGTCCTACAGAGTCTCGAGTGACATTCCGTTCTGTCCTACAGAGTCTCGAGTAACATTCCGTTCTGTCCTACAGAGTCTCGAGTAACATTCTGTTCTGTCCTACAGAGTCTCCGAGTAACATTCCGTTCTGTCCTACAGAGTCTCTGAGTAACATTCCGTTCTGTCCTACAGAGTCTCTAAGTAACATTCCGTTCTGTCCTACAGAGTCTCTGAGTAACATTCCATTCTGTCCTACAACGTCTCTAAGTGACATTCCATTCTGTCCTACAAAGTCTCTGAGTAACATTCCATTCTGTCCTACAGAGTCTCTGAGTAACATTCCATTCTGTCCTACAAAGTCTCTAAGTAACATTCCATTCTGTCCTACAGAATCTCTAAGTAACATTGGGTTCTGTCCTACAGAATCTCTAAGTAACATTGGGTTCTGTCCTACAACGTCTCTAAGTAACATTCCGTTCTGTCCTACAACGTCTCTAAGTAACATTCCGTTCTGTCCTACAACGTCTCTAAGTAACATTCCGTTCTGTCCTACAGAGTCTCGAGTAACATTCCGTTCTGTCCTACAAAGTCTCTAAGTAACATTCTGTTCTGTCCTACAGAGTCCCGAGTAACATTCCGTTCTGTCCTACAGAGTCTCCGAGTAACATTCCGTTCTGTCCTACAGTCTCGAGTAACATTCCGTTCTGTCCTACAGAGTCTTTAAGTAACATTCCGTTCTGTCCTACAGAATCTCTATGTAACATTGGGTTCTGTCCTACAGAGTCTCGAGTAACATTGGGTTCTGTCCTACAGAGTCTCTAAGTAACATTGGGTTCTGTCCTACAGAGTCTCTAAGTAACATTGGGTTCTGTCCTACAGAGTCTCTGAGTAACATTCTGTTCTGTCCTACAGAGTCTCGAGTGACATTCTGTTCTGTCCTACAGAGTCTCTGAGTAACATTGGGTTCTGTCCTACAGAGTCTCTGAGTAACATTCTGTTCTGTCCTACAGAGTCTCGAGTGACATTCCGTTCTGTCCTACAGAATCTCTAAGTAACATTCCATTCTGTCCTACAGAGTCTCGAGTAACATTCCGTTCTGTCCTACAGAGTCTCGAGTAACATTCCGTTCTGTCCTACAGAGTCTTTAAGTAACATTCCGTTCTGTCCTACAGAATCTCTATGTAACATTGGGTTCTGTCCTACAGAGTCTCCGAGTAACGTTCCGTTCTGTCCTACAGAGTCTCTGAGTAACATTCCGTTCTGTCCTACAGAATCTCTAAGTAACATTCCATTCTGTCCTACAGAGTCTCTAAGTAACATTCTGTTCTGTCCTACAGAGTCTCTAAGTAACATTCCATTCTGTCCTACAGAGTCTCGAGTAACATTCCGTTCTGTCCTACAGAATCTCGAGTAACATTCCGTTCTGTCCTACAGAATCTTTAAGTAACATTAAGGCTATCTTAGTTCTTTAAGTATCACATCATTGTCCCAGAGGTAAAGTCATCGACAGACACATAGGTCTATAGTCTGGGAACTCTAGTCGGTCTATTATAAATAAAGATTAAAGGATGAGACTGGTCTGAAACAGGATAGATACTATATACCACTAGACCTTCATACACACGGGTAGAGGCTGATAGTCTTTAACATAATAGGGAAGGCTAGCAAAGTCTTCGTGATTCTATAACGTAATGCAGTCCATGGAAAAACAATCACGGTTGACTTATGTACATGTAAACTCAAATCGAAGAGAAAAGTATTGATGTAAACTCGAAAACAGAGACAAAAGTATTGATGTCAACTGGAACAAGAAGAGAAAAGTATTAATGTAAACTCGAAAACAAAGAGAAAAGAATTGATGTAAACTCGAAAACGAAGACAAAAGTATTGATGTAAACTCGAATAAGAAGATAAAAGTATATTGATGTAAACTCAGAAACGAAGACAAAAGTATTGATGTAAACTCAACAATAAAGAAAAAATTATCGATGTAAACTTGAAAACACAGACAAAAGTATTGATGTAAACTCGAAAATGAAGAAAAATGTATTGATGTAAACTCGAAAATGAAGAAAATTGTATTGATGTAAACTCGAAAATGAAGAAAATTGTATTGATGTAAACTCGAATATGAAGAAAAAAGTATTGATGTTAACGTGAAAACAAAGAAGACAAAAGTATTGATGTAAACTCGGAAACGAAGACAAAAGTATTGATGTAAACTCAAAAACAAATTTAGAAAAAAGTATTGATGTACTTTTTAACTTGAAAATGAAGAAAAAAATATTTGATGTAAATTTGAAAAAAAAACAAAGAAAAATTAAATTGTTGATGAATTCATCGCCCCTGAACAATTAAAAGAAAAAAATTTGAAATAAAACGGACGATGGTCATAATCGTTTACCTGGCTATTTCTGCAGATTTGAGTATATAATATATATATATACAGCTTGTTCTTAGGTTTTCCATTTTGGGTCTGCCCCAGCCGAGACAACCTGTGGAATATGAAGTGAATTGGATAAAAGTACCGATACGCACAGATACAATTGGTAGATTTAAAAGGAAAAATGATAAATCATCAACATCATATATAACACGACATTGGACTATACAGGTGCCAGATTCTCTGTGATATAGCTAACATAGATTTCATGCTCTTTTAACAGGATTTCATCATATAAATAGTGAAGTGAGTTTAAGATATAACGATGCCAAAGTCTGTACTATAAATATGTCCTAAAATATGTGTTTACGAGTTTTTTTAAACACTGTTTACCCGTCTGTCAATGTTTGTAAAGAATATGCTACACCGAAAAATCTGAAAATCTTAATGGAGTCTCGAAGGTGGGAGTGATGAACCCACACAGTGTTGCTATGCTTACAAATGATATCTTATACGTTCCTGTAGACCTACCAAATTTTAACGTTATTGTTTGGCACTAATTGTGGGTACTATTTTACAAAACATGGTCGCAGACACTTTTAATATTCGTCATTAAGGGGCATCTAAACAGCAAATCCAGCCAAAACAGTTGATATTTTACAAGGCTATGCATCCCTACTAGGGTGCAATTTAATAGAAGTAACTTGATAAAATTTTGATATGTATCATGTCAAACCGTGGGCCTTGCTGGTGACATTTAATTTGTTCAGTTGTTTGTAAATTTCAACAAAACATGGGAAAAATGCATGTTTCAGGGGGACATAATTAACTCATTCGTATCTCATTTATTGTGCAAAACAGTCATGTCGTTTTGCTCACAAGGGTCTAAAGCACAAACTAGGAGCATTGGTTTGACTAGATTGGACTTTATGATATGTATTAACACTGATTTTATTTAGACCTTGAAATGCAAATGGCGGTTGTGAATAAGATCAGACAATTATGGCATATAAGAAGGTATTTCAAACGCCAAAAATGCTCATATTGGATACTATAGAGAACTCTAGACATGATTTTAAGACACTTCATGCCCAAACAAACATTTTGGTTATATATATATATATATTACATGACTATTTTTGTGCAAATTGTAAGCTATTTATTCGTATTTGAAATTCAACATTCTTCTGCTATATAGATGACCCTTAAGGGAAAGTCCGAGTTGTAGTAGGTATCTATATTAAAGATATTACGCCCGATAATATTTCCCAAAAGTGATTTTTTACAGTTAAAGTCACTAAAACTAGACCTGTATATCATATGATCGCGTCTGGTCGTCCCAGACTGTTTTGCTGACACTCAGCTGATATTGATAAAGGAACATCATTCTCTAGTGACCGAGCTGGTATATAGTAAAAATAGTGTACCCAATAAAACCCCAAGATAACTGATTTACTAAAACTATACTAAATTGATAATTTGTTAGTCACTTCTGTCAATAGAAACCTCTTAAAGTATGTCAATCGTACACAAGATTACAATGAAGAATTAGATTTTGTGCTATGTATGTATACCAGATTCAATGACAACCCAGGGCTTTGTCATTATTGTAGTAAAATGGCTGCTGTGTAATGGCCATTACTGCAGTCTGGTTTTATCTTGCTAGTTAGTTGGAATTTTGTAGCCCAGTATTGATGAGTTATGCAATTGCGAGTCGAGAATGTTAACACAACCGTATCACTTTAGGTGGAGGAACCATCGGTGATAGGGTAATTTACGGGAATCTGCCCATTGAAACCATTGTCTCTGATTTATACCATTGTCTATGTTATTTTTATCTAAATTAGTAAAATAGAGATGAGAGAAGGTATTAGGGTCATACTGATTAATGGAACAGCTTCATTGGGTAAGAACGATGAATATCAGACACGCTATTTATTGAACATCTTTATCAACAGGTGAATCATATATATATTTCATTTGCTACATCTGACCAAAGACAACATGATGTTCATTTTTTTCTCTCACTTTATAAATTGTACTTAATCGCTACTAATGTCTTGAAAGACTGGATTGTGCATAAATTTGGTCAGAAGTATCCTTGGGGTAAGGGAAACCAATTTGACATAAATGGTGACTGCAACACAGGCCAGAGGAACGGGGCCCAATAGTGAAATAGCTAGGGGTTAAAAATTTAAATCACTACTTGTCATAAAGGACTGAATGGATTTTGATCAAATTTGGTCCAAAGCATCTGTAAGGGAAAGAAAAACAAATTGTGCATAAATGGTGACTGCATGGACCCCCTCTTGAAATGGTTACTTCTGTTTTCCGATTATCACTGAACTACCCAGGTGAGCCTTTTGTAAAAGTATTTCTTTTCTTTCACTGTACAGAAACAATAACTATACATACACATGTTTAAATAAACCATTAGAAGCAGCAACCAAGTTATGCTGTTTTAGTTCCAACATCAAAGTATTATGTGGAAGATTTGCATAGCGAATGGCACCTTAATGATATGATGTCCAAGATTTTGTTTGATAATTTTATTTTTACATCAAGTTTGATAATGCTGTTGTCACAGGGCTGTTTACACTATGCACCAGTTACACATATTTATCAATTCTCAGGCTTGTTGTGTTAATTAACTATTTAATTAACGTTGCCTGTCACTTAATCAGATTTTAATTATGAAAGCTCATTATTGATTTTGACTTTGGAAGTCATCAGTTGCTTGATGTTGAATCTCTATATATAGCAGAAAGCATTTTTTATAACACTTAGCTTATAGCTTGAATTCTTTGCAAATGTCATTTTATTGTAAAGAGTATTGTACAATTTTCCAAATCTAAGAGTACATTGTACACATATTTTGATTGGATCTTATAATAACAAAATATCTTCATAAAATTTCACCAATGAAAATTTAACTGCGACTTTCACTTGATGAAGCAGAAGCTGTATTTGATGGAGGTATTATAACATTAGAAATGAAATTAGTAGCAGCTGTCCTTGGAGGTGCATGCTGGGAAATCACTAGGTGTACTGTAAGCTAGTGGCATTCATAGGGCATTATAGGGGGAGGAGTTTAACCTTTCTTTAATAAACGGCTTATAGCTTTCTGTAAGGTTGAACTGTTCTGTAATGGGATTTCCAATAAGATATAACACAGCAAACCTCGAAGTGAATACTATTATCTTTTATAGTCTACTATACGTTATATGGCATTACACACTTAGTCAGTAACTTAAAATAGCTACAAGTTAATATTTAATAAGAAAAGGTTCATAGCAGTATTTAAAGAATAAAACAAATGTATTCATTTTAATTAATAAAGCACTTTAAGTATTCAGAGTAAGTTATTGATAACTGCTTCAAGTTGAAAATAGTTAAATCAGTTTTATGATTCTAAATAAAGCTTTTGAATATTTATCCTGCATTTATTGTCAGTGGGTTTTACTAACAATTAATGATTTCAGTGACTGTGATGTGACAGGGATGGAGGGTGGTTGAGTTGTTATGACAGTAAATACTGTAGTACTGCTAGCTACTGGTGTGAATTTGACCTTCGGTGACAGGCCTTCACTACGACTATGAATCGCCATCATCCTAATGCCAATTTTAACAACCAATTCCAAGAATTGGACATAACGTAATTTATTCAAGCACTGATTCATTTCATTGAAACATACATCAGCGGACACTAGTTCTTCAGGGCTGTGTGTCTGTCATGGTCGAAACACTGATCATGCCGGACACTAAATACATTACCTTGTTTATGGTGCCATATTTGGAGAGTTTGGTGGACATCACAGACAATGGTGTGTCCGACTGGAGCAGTGGCTGTGATGGTCGTGTGGTCTGGTGAAAACCTCGTTTGGTACCAGCAGATTTCTGGTAATTAGATTGGGCATCTCCTGCTCTGTTTCTGCTGTGTTTACACACTGTTGTACGGCTCCTTATATCAATAACAGTGCCAGAAAAACACTTTAGGACAACCATATTTGTCATAAATTTTTTGCCAGCTGGTCAGAAACCGTTAAGGTACTTAAGAGTCTTGAATGTGTAAAATCTTGTTAGAGTAACAGTTGCATGACTGCACACTGCACCAAAAATACTGCACACTGCACCACAAATACTGCACACTGCACCAAAAATACTGCACACTGCACCAAAAATACTGCACACTACACCAAAAATACTGCACACTGCACCAAAAATACTGCACACACGATGTTATGGAACAGTCCCCATCGTGGTATTACATTCGTGCTAACATCATATTTGGTCACAAATTGATATCAATATTTCAGAATGGAAAAAATGAATTTAAGGATTTTGTGCTGAAAATATTTTAAAATTTAAATCGTGAAAGCAATCAAATTAATTAACGATAAAAACATTTCCACATTGAGAAATTGTTACTGGTTTGCTTTGGTTGATTTTGTTTAACATCCTAAACAGCCAGGGTCATTTAAGGATGTGCCAGGTTTTGGGGGTACGTGGAGGAAAGCTGGGGTACCCGGAGAAAAACCACCGGCTTATGATTAATGTCCCACCTTCCTGTTCATTACTATAATATCCTTTAGGTCAGTCGGTGGAGCTGCGAACCAGTACACTGAGGGTCCAAGGTTCAATCCCAGGTGGAGGCACACTTCTTGCTGTCCTGTTACAATTCAATTGAATCAAAATTTTCATTTAACCATTATGGAATTATTGGACAAATTTTGAAATATCCTCTTATTAATATTCAAGAAAAAGCTTCTGCTAATTTAGCCAGAGACCTGTAGCTGTGCTGAATAATCTGTTTCTGCCTGATAAATTGGAAAACTCTGCCAAACAAGAATGGTTTGATTGGTGATCCATCAGTGGTCCTAGTGGTTCCATCAGATTCAGAGTTAAATGTCAGATCTCTACCGTCCTACAAAAAACCCAAGTTTGATCCCGATTCATCATACAGCATTAAACCTGTCCGATGTATCACCCCACAACACAAGACTGGAACCGGTCAGGCATATTACTCATGGAAAACTAAATCCATCTTACCTTCAACATCACAGTAGATGGACTATATATCCTTTGTGGTAGCTACAAGAAAGGATAGTTTCACCTACAGAATGACAATGGGCTGTACCATCTGGTCAGGGGTTGGAGATTATACTGTCAACAACACAACAACACTGTGCTGTACCATCTGGTCAGGGGTTAGAGATTATACTGTCAACAGCAAAACAACACTGGACTGTACCATCTGGTCAGGGGTTGGTAATTATACTGTCAACAACACAACAACACTGGACTGTACCATCTGGTCAGGGGTTGGAGATTATACTGTCAACAACACAACAACACTGGGCTGTACCATCTGGTCAGGGGTTGGATATTATACTGTCAACAACACAACAACACTGGACTGTACCATCTGGTCAGGGGTTGGAGATTATACTGTCAACAACAAAACAACACTAGACTGTACCATCTGGTAAGGGGTTGGAGATTATACTGTCAACAACACAACAACACTGGACTGTACCATCTGGTCAGGGGTTAGAGATTATACTGTCAACAACACAACAACACTGGACTGTACCATCTGGTCAGGGGTTGGAGATTATACTGTCAACAACACAACAACACTGGACTGTACCATCTGGTCAGGGGTTAGAGATTATACTGTCAACAACACAACAACACTGGACTGTACCATCTGGTCAGGGGTTGGAGATTATACTGTCAACAACACAACAACACTGGACTGTACCATCTGGTCAGGGGTTGGCGATTATACTCTCAACAACACAACAACACTGGACTGTACCATCTGGTCAGGGGTTGGATATTATACTGTCAACAACACAACAACACTGGCTGTACCCAATCCGAGCTTGCCGGAAAGGCCCGAGGTTATCCGATTGGGCTGTACCATCTGGTAAGGGGTTGGATATTATACTGTCAACAACACAACAACACTAGGCTGTACCATCTGGTAAGGGGTTGGCGATTATACTATCAGCAACAAAACAACACTAGGCTGTACCATCTGGTCATAGGATTGAGATGGGAGTTTTTTAACAGCTGGATAACACTGGGCACTACCATCTGGTTATGGGGTAGGGTTTGGAGATACTGTCACCAAGAAAGCAACACTGGGCTCTACCATCTTGTCAGGGGGTGACAGTTGGAGATACTGTAACCCAAAAAGCAGCACTGGGCTGTACCATCTGGTCAAATGACATATAAATGGTTTTGAACTGATAGTCAGGCAGTTGTTAACAGAATGATGACTCAGTACATTTCTATGAGACAGAACCATTTAGTTTGCTTTCCAATAAAACTGAAATAAAATTTCCTCCAAGATCAGTTTTATTTCTTGGCTGTGGCCAATCTGATTGCCTTTTATAGCTTATTGATTGGCATGTTGTTAGAAATCTTGTGAGCACTTAGAGGGAGCAATTGTGCGACATTAATTATCACACCATGTATGTTTTTAATAAATACCTCACAGTTACAACATCCTCCGCAAACGGTATATTGCATTTGGTGTGTTGAAACTAATAAAATGTTGGTCAATTTTTGTTTCATATTAATGCTTTCACAGCATAAGAGTTTGGGCTGGTGTTCACTGTCAGATTCACTGGCTCTCTAGGTGTGTTACTGATGTGTATCACTCAACTGAACCAACTTAACTTGGGTGGCATGTAGGCTCAGGGGTATTTTGACAATGAACAAATTGACAAGGGACTTGTTTCTGGTGTATAACTGGCCCTGATGACTTCTACATGCATGTACAACCTGTGTGTAAAACAATAACTCAAAAATTTGCTTAATATAACTTTGTCTGGAGTAAAACATCCAATTCATTATCACCTTACTGTGATGGCCAAACTTTGCATGTACTATATACAGAGTTGCTGCCCTTTGTTGATGTTGTTCTGAAAAAAAAATGGAACAAAGAGTGATTTTTTTCTTTTCAAATTGCAAAATCCTGAAAGAAATCAATCAATTATTAAATAACTTTGCTCAATTATTGAAACAGTGTTAAATTTTGAATCAGATATAATCCCCAATTTGTCTTCCATGGAATGAAAACAACATAGTCATGTTTACTACACATGCAGCATATCAACATTAAATATAAATGAAGGAATCCCTGTCTCCTCGTGGCTAGTACCACTGTTACAATGGTACTCTTGTACTACATGTATTGTCAATTTTGCCCCTACATCAATTCATCTTTTTTGTTATGCTATGGAAGTTTAACTTGTCATTTTCATGTGTGTTCTGGCTGTAAAATTCTGAATCATATGAGCACTTAGACAGTAAAAATCAGAATCATAGGAGTGCTTGACAGTTTATTGAAGATACCCTGACATATACTGGTACCAAATGTTGATGAAGAACTCCCAATCACCCGAAAGCTTGACAGTTATGGATGATGGTATTGGTAGGTGATTAAACTGATTCTAGAAAGAGGTGCTGAGGGCCGCAGTGATTATTTAGGGAGTGAATCCTGAGGACACTTATCAGGGAGGGCTCTTGTCGTCACTGTCATGTTCCAGCTCCCTAGAGACTAACATTGTTGATCATAAAACTAATATAAGAAGTCCCAGTTTGCTAACAAACTTTCCTGGAAGTTCATGCTTGTCTGTAAGTATAGTCATGTAAAGCCAGTTCTGACTACACTGTTCCAGTTAAGCTTCCTATAGACTAGCTATAGGGTTATGCTATATAGACTAGCTATAGGGTTATGCTATATGGACTAGCTATAGGCTTATGCTATATAGACTAGCTATAGGCTTATGCTATATAGACTAGCTATAGGCTTATGCTATATAGACTAGCTATAGGCTTATGCTATATAGACTAGCTATAGGCTTATGCTATATAGACTAGCTATAGGCTTATGCTATATAGACTAGCTATATGCTTATGCTATATAGACTAGCTATATGCTTATGCTATATAGACTAGCTATAGGCTTATGCTATATAGAATAGCTATATGCTTATGCTATATAGACTAGCTATAGGCTTATGCTATATGGACTAGCTATAGGCTTATGCTATATGGACTAGCTATAGGCTTATGCTATATAGACTAGCTATAGGCTTATGCTATATAGACTAGCTATAGGCTTATGCTATACAGTCCCAGTTTGCTAACAAACTTCCTGGAAGTTCCATGCTTGTCTGTTGGTAAATGTAAAGTAACTAGCCTTCTGGGTCAATTATCAACATGGCCTCTGGTGGATCATGTTGTCATTTGAACTGAACATGTGACCTTGACCTATGACCCCTTGCCTTGAAGGACAGACAATTGTTATTACACATTCTATTTGCTTCAAAAGATGCTGCATATTTGAACATATACCTCATAAAGACTCAACACTTCAGTTAACCACTGTATATGAGGAGAATTTAACATATACTACTTCAAGACTCAAGACTATAGGTAACTGCTGTGTATATGTAGGGAGAATTTAATATGTACTTCAAGACTCCAGATGATAGGTAACTGCTGTGTATAGGGAGAATTTAACATATACTACTTCAAGACTCAAGACTATAGGTAACTGCTGTGTATAGGGAGAATTTAACATATACTACTTCAAGACTCAAGACTATAGGTAACTGCTGTGTATATATAGGGAGAATTTAACATATACTACTTCAAGACTCGAGATGATAGGTAACTGCTGTGTTTAGGTAGCATTAACATATACTACTTCAAGACTCAAGACTATAGGTAACTGCTGTGTATATGTAGGGAGAATTTAATATGTACTTCAAGACTCCAGATGATAGGTGACTGCTGTGTTTAGGTAGAATTTGAAAATACACCTCATGAAGATCATGACTCAAGACGACAGGTCACTTTGTATAGGGAAAATTTGAACATGCAGTCTATTAGAAGTAGATAACTCCTTTGTGCCAGTGACTGAGAAATATGCTAGATTTTGTTTGGTAACATAGAGATAAATATAATAACAGTAATTTGAGACAGACAGCTCGACTAATTTCTGGACAGAATTTCTAGTGAAGCATTGTAGGTCTTGGCACGTACTGGTGAGGTTTCCAAATTCCTGATGGATGGAACGGCATCTCTACAAAGTCTCTGCTGTCTTTCATCAATCAAAGTAGAGGACTATAGCCTTGCATAGCAAAGCTTTCTCTGTATAGCCTTCCACCAATCACAGCAAAGCTTTCTGGGCATAGCCTTCCATCAATCACAGCAAAGTTTTCACTGTCAGCCTTCCACCAATCACAGCAAAGTTTTCACTGTAGCCTTCCACCAATCACAGCACATTTTTCACTGTCAGCCTTCCACCAATCACAGCAAAGTTTTCACTGTCAGCCTTCGACCAATCACAGCAAAGTTTTCACTGTCAGCCTTCGACCAATCACAGCAAAGTTTTCACTGTCAGCCTTCGACCAATCACAGCAAAGTTTTCACTGTAGCCTTCCACCAATCACAGCAAAGTTTTCACTGTAGCTTTCCACCAATCACAGCAAAGATCCTCCATAGCCTTCTACCAAACATATAAAAGGTCTCTTTATAATCTAGCTTTCACCTTAGTCACCCATTGCAAATATGTTCTTTATAAACTTAAGATTGTATACTACCACTTGAATTGCTCATATAATGTGAGTATGTATTATGCATGTTTAATTAAAAGAAATCCTTGAGTTTAACCATTTACATGCATTCTTTTATTTTTTATGCCATCTATGAATTTAGTCTCAATAGCAATGTATAGATTCTCTTTAAGCTGAAAGGATAAAAACAGCAATGGATATTATCATAATGATTTGTGTTCTGTAATATTCCAGTAAATCAATTCTGTAGTTTTATTCAGAGAGAGATTAACACGTCCAGGCGTATGTAAACAGAAGCTAAGGCGTGGGTCTCGGCCAGGCACATCATTACCTCACATCTCTTCCTTATAGGTATATAATTAACCAACAGCAGGTACCTCAAGTGGTGGTGGTGACAATTATTATTGATTAGAGATTTACATGGAGGATAATCATTAATATTGAGGTAGCCATTGTCGTAATTAAATACCGAGAAATAAGTACTTAGACCATTATAAATATTTGAGTATTGGAAGTGAGCACTTGATAGAACTCAACTCTAATTAAGTGATTCTTTAGTATAAAGTACACACCTGAGCTTTTATCATCTGGTCAATAATTCAATGATTTTAACATTTGTGCTTTGATAATGAAAGAAATTGAATGCTTTTGTATATGTATCAATTAGTTCTGAATGAGTCAAACATGATGGTCCTACACTTAATATGGACCTATACCTTATTCAAGATGGCCACCATGGCAGCCATCTTGAAACAATGTTCTCTATTTTTCCTATGGTATCATCAGTTGGATGATAATGTCCTTACATTGAGGTTGAAACTGATATTTTGACCCAAGCAACACAATGTGGCTGCCAGTTGATTATACCCCTGCAACGAAGTTAGGGGGGGGTATACTGGAATCAGGTTGTCCGTCCGTCCATCCATCCATCTGTCTGTCTGTAGACACATTTTGTCCGGACTAATCCTTCTAAAGTTCCGGCTAGGTTTCTAGTGTTGACTCTACATCCATAGTTCTTGCTAGGTTTCTAGTGTTGACGCTACATCCATAGTCCTGGCTAGGTTACTAGTGTTGACCCTACATCCATAGTCCTGGCTAGGTTTCTAGTGTTGACACTACATCCATAGTCCTGGCTAGGTTTCTAGTGTTGACGCTACATCCATAGTCCTGGCTAGGTTACTAGTGTTGACTCTACATCCATAGTCCTGGCAAGGTTTCTAGTGTTGACTCTACATCCATAGTCCCGGCTAGGTTTCTAGTGTTGACACTACATCCATAGTCCTGGCAAGGTTTCTAGTGTTGATCCTACATCCATAGTCCTGGCTAGGTTTCTAGTGTTGACCCTACATCCATAGTCCCGCTAGGTTTCTAGTGTTGACACTACATCCATAGTCCTGGCTAGGTTTCTAGTGTTGACACTACATCCATAGTCCTGGCTAGGTTTCTAGTGTTGACACTACATCCATAGTCCTGGCTAGGTTTCTAGTGTTGACCCTACATCCATAGTCCTGGCTAGGTTTCTAGTGTTGACACTACATCCATAGTCCTGGCTAGGTTTCTAGTGTTGACACTACATCCATAGTCCTGGCTAGGTTTCTAGTGTTGACCCTACATCCATAGTCCTGGCTAGGTTTCTAGTGTTGACTCTACATCCATAGTCCTGGCTATAGAACTCTATTATTGATGCTATATCCATAGTCCTAGCTAGGTTTCTTTTTTATGTTGTCTGGCAGGTTGTGAAGAATACTTATCAGCTGATACATACCTATCATGGTAACTTCAGATTCATTGCATATTTATTGCATTGTAACCAGATGTGAGGGTTGTTTGAGGAAGTACTTCACTTGAACTGTTTTATATTACCTGGTAACACCTAAGTAAACACACTTCTATTAGATGTTTTTTTATACGACCCCTCATCCTAACTCGTTTCTAACTGGTCTAGTGGATATGTGAACCATTGTAGTGATATCTGTATCAGATGGTATTATTTTAATCCCCACAGGGAACAATGCAGTCATTGTAATTTTAAATATCTGGGATACTTAGAGCTTTTACAGAGCGAGAAAAGTGGTCAAGGGGAGACAATTCTGTAACCACTTAACACATAATGATTAGTTATCAGTATCAAGGGGAGACAATTCTGTAATCACCAAACAGATGATAGGTATTGGTGTTAAGGGGAGACAACTCAGAATCACCAAACATATGATAGTTATTGGTGTTAAGGGGAGACAACTCTGTAATAACCAAACATATGATAGATATTGGTGTTAAGGGGAGACAACTCTGTAATCACCAAACATATGATAGTTATTGGTGTTAAGGGGAGACAACTCTGTAATCACCAAACAGTGGTGTTAAGGGGAGACAACTCTGTAATCACCAAACAGATGATAGTTATTGGTGTTAAGGGGAGACAACTCTCTAATCACCAAACAGATGATAGTTATTGGTTTCAAGGGGAGACAATTCTGTTATAGATAATGAATATAGTTGGTTATTTAAAGCAACTGCCCCAAGTAGGTTTCGAACTCGCAACCCAGAGGTGGAGGGCTAGTGATAAAGTGTCGGGACACCTTAACCACTCTGCCACCGCAGCCCCCTTATTTGAGGGTAAATACAGTACTAAACTATGACACAAGGGGAGGGGGTTTATTTTAGGGTAAATACAGTACTAAACTATGACACAAAGGAAGGGGGTTTATTTTAGGGTAAATACGGTACTAAACTATGACACAAGGGGAGGGGGTTTATTTTAGGGTAAATACGGTACTAAACTATGACACAAGGGGAGGGGGTTTATTTTAGGGTAGATACGGTACTAAACTATGACACATAGGAAGGGGGTATATTTTAGGGTAGATACGGTAGGGACTAGGCGAGACATAGATGTGTAAGAGAGCCACCCATGTATTCAGACTTAGCTTGTTGTATAATCCTGCTAAAATTGATTTTCAGTAGTACTTAATTAAATTTAGATTATCATCATTATTCATAGTGGACTTAGCTTTGTACTGAATAAATACTGCTGCAATGATTAGTGGTGATCGTTCTGTGTAGTTAACTGATTAATGTGACAATTCATTACATTTTAAATGTTGAGCTATAAATATTGATCAGGAATTATGAAGCACAAAGGTATCTAGAACATTTATTAATTCCGGAACTGGAATGTAAATAGTGTCGGAAACAAACAAGATGAGTCAGTAGACATTACATTGTAGGATTATCACCTATTGAAACAGTTTAATTAAAATATAGAAAAGGAACACTGCTTAAGTTAGGTTTAGGTTTGTAATGTTACGAATAGTAAAAATAGAAAAGAAACTTTATAAGTAATTTGTTTAGTAATGTTACCTATAATGAAAATAGTAAAGAAACTTTATAAATAAGGTTGTGTTTAGGTTAGTATAATGCTACGTATAATGAAAAAAGAAAAGAAACTTTATATCAAGTACTATGTTTAGGTTAGTAATGTTATCTACAATATTAAGATACACTAATATACACCTATAATTGTTTTTTTACCTTCACAGAAATTAGTGAAAAAAATAGCACATGTTATGATGACATCACTCACAGAGACTGTTCTCTAACTGAGAATAATGTTGAGTTCAATAGCAAAATTATATAACTACCTGTGATAACGTGTAAAAAATGAAAAGCAAGTTGTGTGCCTCCACGGGGGATCAAACCCAAGACCCTCGGCTAAGAGGTCCGCATCTCCACCGACTGAGCCAATAGAAATTTCCCCTAGCATGATGATAAAAGGAGAACTCTATCAATATGTACACTATATTTACAATTAAAACCTGTCACAAATGTATATACAGGAGTGCTAGATGGATGTATTATGGTTATGAACAGGAAGTTGGTCCAAAACATCTTTTCAATGTGGAAATGTTTGTGTCGTTAATTCTGTCCTTGTTTTAAGCCTCATTAGCAGTAAATGAAGCTCACTAACGAGGCTATATTGGGGTGAACAGTTACCCAAAATGTTGGAAATAATGCTAGTCCATTAGGAATTTGTTTGGAAAATCGATAGATTTCTAGGGATTTTAATGATAAAACAGGATGAGACAAGTATTGACTGATAAATAATCAAATCCAGAACTAATTAGAGATGTGAGAAGCTGTCGTTTAGGATTGTTAATTTTGGTGCAGTGTGTGTTGGCCCTACCACATCAAAGTCATACTGATATTGATAAGTGCTACAATGTATTACTGTCGAGGTCCATGACTGTAATTGAGCCTTGATCGGGCTGAGGACTCTGATTATAACTGAGGACTCTGATTATAACTGAGGACTCGGATTATAACTGAGGACTGGGATTATAACTGAGGACTTGGATTATAACTGAGGACTGGGATTATAACTGAGGACTCTGATTATTACTGAGGACTTGGATTATAACTGAGGACTGGGATTATAACTGAGGACTCTGATTATTACTGAGGACTTGGATTATAACTGTGGTATCGGATTATAACTGAGGACTCTGATTATAACTGAGGACTCGGATTATAACTGAGGACTCGGATTATAACTGAGGACTTGGATTATAACTGAGGACTCGGATTATAACTGAGGACTCGGATTATAACTGAGGACTTGGATTATAACTGAGGACTCTGATTATAACTGAGGTCTTGGATTATAACTGAGGACTTGGATTATAACTGAGGACTCGGATTATAACTGAGGACTCTGATTATAACTGAGGACTCTGATTATAACTGAGGACTCTGATTATAACTGAGGACTCGGATTATAACTGAGGACTTGGATTATAACTGAGGTCTTGGATTATAACTGAGGTATCGGATTATAACTGAGGACTCGGATTATAACTGAGGACTCTGATTATTACTGAGGTATTGGATTATAACTGAGGACTTGGATTATAACTGAGGACTCGGATTATAACTGAGGACTTGGATTATAACTGAGGACTTGGATTATAACTGAGGACTCGGTTATAGACCTGTTAGGCTGATAGCTGCAGAGTTTGCATCAATATGTTTGTCTCTGTAGAGTACATATGGAGGCTGGTAACATGACAAACATCAAAACAAAATTTGCATGCTACATGCACTTAATGATTATTGGACTATTCCCAAGTGTACCCAGACTTTCATGTAATTATGACTGCCTTACTCAGGTGTAAATACAGGTAGATCTAGGGGGAAAAAGTTCATGAGTGATGCAGACAATACCCCAGGGCCCCTGTAATCCTACAAACAAGTACATAAAACAGATACATCGCTGCTTATAAATTAAGCACCTTCATGATAGAGCTTATAAAACAAACATGTATGTGATAGAGATTGTATATAAAAACCTTCCCGCCCCCTTTGTCAATGTTCCTTTCATTGCATCTTAATAATCCAAATTGGTTTTCATGGCTGTTATACAAAAACAAGACAACAAGATTAACGGAGGGTAACAAATTACTATTACAGGTATAAGGAGTGATGTATAATTGATAGCTCTGCCAGTCAAATAATATTTACCATAATCGTCCTAATCAGAGCTCTGCCTGTCAAATAATATTTACCATAATCGTCCTAATCAGAGCTCTGCCTGTCAAATAATATTTACCATAATCGTCCTAGTCAGAGCTCTGCCATTCAAACATAATATTTACCATAATCGTCCTAATCAGAGCTCTGCCTGTCAAATAATATTTACCATAATCGTCCTAATCAGAGCTCTGCCAGTCAAACATAATATTTACCATAATCATCCTAATCAGAGCTCTGCCAGTCAAATAAAAAAAAATATTTACCATAATCGTCCTAATCAGCGTACCTGCAACCATAAGCCCAACCCAAAAGATGAATGTGTTAACTGAAACATAAAAATGCCCTTACCTTGCTGATGTGACAATAAAATCTTCAGTCTTTTAAAGACTAGGGGTTGTTCTCACTACATAAAAGTATATATAAATGCAAAAAAAGTTACATGTCTTTTCACAACCATCTGATTTCACATGGACATTTTCTCTGTACATAGTTTTATTAAGCACAATCCTTCTGTGTTGTATATGCGTGTTCACAGTGCCCTTATTAAGTCAGATTGATTTAAGACATGATGACTTCAGTTATTTCGACCAGTCGATAGTATGGAATACATGAAGCATAAATGTCTGTTAATCCTCAATGTTTTCTTCTTCAAAACACAATTATGTAAAATTTGTCAAAATAGCAATGAAAATACTAACTTTTAATGACAAGCTGATATTAGATTCAACATCCCTGAAAAGATAAAATTCTAGAGATGACTTCCAGAAACCATTAAAGGATATCATACTCAAGATTAAGTGTAAAAGTTCGGTGTTAGGGAAGTATTAGTGATTAATTGGTGTAGGAGTATACGGTTAACACAAGTTTTTCACAGTAAAGACCAGTAACCCCAGTAGCATTACATATTATCACATAGATTTCCCTCAGGTGTTGTTTAGATCCACTTTTGATTTGATACTTTCTACGATAACATCATGCAGGCCAATCTGACCTTGCCATGACCTTGTATATTGCATATATAAGTTTTGGTTGTCCTCAGTTGTGGCATCATCTAAATAAGCCTGTCAACTCTGACAGGGTCAAATTAGTTCTCCAATGGAAATTTTGTTGGTGCCAGATATAAAGGAATGGTTGAAGAATGATTTCATTAATATTTATTTTTGAAATCTTTCATTTTGTGAGAGCAATGGGAGCTATTTTTGTTATGTGGAATTGTGATAAAACAGACTTTGATCAAACTTCACATCATGATCAAGTTAATCTTTTTGATCAAGGTTAAACTTAAACATGGTGCAATTTTACACAATAATTGTTTTAAAAAATGTTTTAAATCACATTGATTATCATGGTGTTGATTAAATACATGGTGATTAATTGTGAATTAGTGTTGAGTGTGTAATTGACGTGCGAGTTTAATGTTACTCGGATGATAAATTCTCTCCCCATTCACTCAGTATCTCTTTAAGGTGAGATCTGTCAACCTTCTGTATCATAAAACACACTTCTTGCCAGTGTAACTGGCAGCTTGTAGTGTATTAGGGTCAAATTTAATTATCTCGTTATCTTGTAATATCAGTCATAATGTATTTGTAAAATGCCTCCCCTTGTTACTGGCACATTTAATCATCTCTGCAATGTAATTTTGTAATGAAGACCTTGCTCATCCATAACAACTGTCATATCTGTGTAGAAACTCCATTTGGAGGAGGAAATATCAGTTGGTTGTGGAACTAAATGTTGGGCTGTAAAACAAGTAACCAAATCAGCCTTTCTAGTGAAGAGGCCATCCAAGGGCAGATAACTGAATTAGCCGGTGTTTCGTGTAAACATCTCGTGCCTGTGTGTAACTGTAGAGCAGTAGAAATGGAGACTGTTTATTGCATGGTGTGTTTGTTACAGAGATAGGAGGTCTGCTGATTTTAGAAATCAGATTATAGTTAAGGACGGCAGACAACTGGACATTGTAACTGTGGATCAGATTATAGGTAAGGACAGCAGACAACTGGACATTGTAGACTGTGGATCAGATTAGAGTTAAGGACAGCAGACAACTGGACATTGTAGACTGTGGATCAGATTAGAGTTAAGGACGGCAGACAACTGGACATTGTAGACTGCGGATCAGATTAGAGTTAAGGACGGCAGACAACTGGACATTGTAGACTGTGGATCAGATTAGAGTTAAGGACGGCAGATAACTGGACATTGTAGACTGTGGATCAGATTAGAGTTAAGGACGGCAGACAACTGGACATTGTAGACTGTGGATCAGATTAGAGTTAAGGACGGCAGACAACTGGACATTGTAGACTGTGGATCAGATTAGAGTTAAGGACGGCAGACAACAGGACATTGTAGACTGTGGATCAGATTAGAGTTAAGGACGGCAGACAACAGGACATTGTAGACTGTGGATCAGATTAGAGTTAAGGACGGCAGACAACTGGACATTGTAGACTGTGGATCAGATTATAGTTAAGGACAGCAGACAACTGGACATTGTAGACTGTGGATCAGATTAGAGTTAAGGACGGCAGACAACTGGACATTGTAGACTGTGGATCAGATTAGAGTTAAGGACGGCAGACAACTGGACATTGTAGACTGTGGATCAGATTATAGTTAAGGACGGCAGACAACTGGACATTGTAGACTGTGGATCAGATTAGAGTTAAGGACGGCAGACAACTGGACATTGTAGACTGTGGATCAGATTAGAGTTAAGGACAGCAGACAACTGGACATTGTAGACTGTGGATCAGATTAGAGTTAAGGACGGCAGACAACTGGACATTGTAGACTGTGGATCAGATTAGAGTTAAGGACAGCAGACAACTGGACATTGTAGACTGTGGATCAGATTATAGTTAAGGACGGCAGACAACTGGACATTGTAGACTGTGGATCAGATTATAGTTAAGGACAGCAGACAACTGGACATTGTAGACTGTGGATCATATTAGAGTTAAGGACAGCAGACAACTGGACATTGTAGACTGTGGATCAGATTAGAGTTAAGGACAGCAGACAACTGGACATTGTAGACTGTGGATCAGATTATAGTTAAGGACAGCAGACAACTGGACATTGTAGACTGTGGATCAGATTATAGTTAAGGACGGCAGACAACTGGACATTGTAGACTGTGGATCAGATAAGAGTTAAGGACAGCAAACAACTGGACATTGTAGACTGTGGATCAGATTATAGTTAAGGACAGCAGACAACTGGACATTGTAGACTGTGGATCAGATTATAGTTAAGGACAGCAGACAACTGGACATTGTAGACTGTGGATCAGATTAGAGTTAAGGACGGCAGACCACTGGACATTGTAGACTGTGGATCAGATTAGAGTTAAGGACGGCAGACAACTGGACATTGTAGACTGTGGATCAGATTAGAGTTAAGGATGGCAGACAACTGGACATTGTAGACTGTGGATCAGATTATAGTTTAGGACAGCAGACAACTGGACATTGCATGTAGACTGTGGATCAGATTAGAGTTAAGGACGGCAGACAACAGGACATTGTAGACTGTGGATCAGATTAGAGTTAAGGACCGGAGACAACTGGACATTGTAGACTGTGGATCAGATTAGAGTTAAGGACTGGAGATAACTGGACATTTTAGACTGTGGATCAGATTATAGTTAAGGACGGCAGACAATTGGACATTGTAGACTGTGGATCAGATTAGAGTTAAGGACTGGAGATAACTGGACATTGTAGACTGTGGATCAGATTAGAGTTAAGGACCGGAGACAACTGGACATTGTAGACTGTGGATCAGATTATAGTTAAGGACTGGAGATAACTGGACATTGTAGACTGTGGATCAGATTATAGTTAAGGACGGCAGACAATTGGACATTGTAGACTGTGGATCAGATTAGAGTTAAGGACAGCAGACAACTGGACATTGTAGACAGTGGATCAGATTAGAGTTAAGGACAGCAGACAACTGGACATTGTAGACTGTGGATTATTGTCTGAGTGATGGACATTGTAGACTGTGGATTATAGTCTGAGTGATGGACATTGTAGACTGTGGATTATTGTCTGAGTGATGGACATTGTAGACTGTGGATTATTGTCCTAGTGATTGACATTGTAGACTGTGGATTATAGTCTGAGTGATGGACATTGTAGACTGTGGATTATTGTCTGAGTGATGGACATTGTAGACTGTGGATTATTGTCTGAGTGATGGACATTGTAGACTGTGGATTATAGCCTGAGTGATGGACATTGTAGACTGTGGATTATTGTCTGAGTGATGGACATTGTAGACTGTGGATTATTGTCTGAGTGATGGACATTGTAGACTGTGGATTATAGTCTGAGTGATGGACATTGTAGACTGTGGATTATTGTCTGAGTGATGGACATTGTAGACTGTGGATTATAGTCTGAGTGATGGACATTGTAGACTGTGGATTATTGTCTGAGTGATGGACATTGTAGACTGTGGATTATTGTCTGAGTGATGGACATTGTAGACTGTGGATTATTGTCTGAGTGATGGACATTGTAGACTGTGGATTATAGTCTGAGTGATGGACATTGTAGACTGTGGATTATTGTCTGAGTGATGGACATTGTAGACTGTGGATTATAGTCTGAGTGATGGACATTGTAGACTGTGGATTATTGTCTGAGTGATGGACATTGTAGACTGTGGATTATAGTCTGAGTGATGGACATTGTAGACTGTGGATTATTGTCTGAGTGATGGACATTGTAGACTGTGGATTATTGTCTGAGTGATTGACATTGTAGACTGTGGATTATTGTCCTAGTGATTGACATTGTAGACTGTGGATTATTGTCTGAGTGATGGACATTGTAGACTGTGGATTATAGTCTGAGTGATGGACATTGTAGACTGTGGATTATTGTCTGAGTGATTGACATTGTAGACTGTGGATTATTGTCCTAGTGATTGACATTGTAGACTGTGGATTATAGTCTGAGTGATGGACATTGTAGACTGTGGATTATTGTCTGAGTGATGGACATTGTAGACTGTGGATTATTGTCTGAGTGATGGACATTGTAGACTGTGGATTATTGTCTGAGTGATGGACATTGTAGACTGTGGATTATTGTCTGAGTGGGGTGGTAGACAACAGGACATTGTAGACTGTGGATTATTGTCTGAGTGGGGTGGTAGAAAGCTCCATTTTGAACTACAATATTAAACTGTATGGTGTTACATCTCTAGCTTCAGCCTTTGTGTAAAAATATTGCAACTAAAAAGATTTTTTCCTGTAATCAAATATGCCCAAGAACAGAATTAAAGAAACTAGCAGACATTTTATATGCTTCATCTGATTTCCAGGATGACAGATTTTTATGGCCAGACTCCAACTGAAGGGCACCATTTCACCAACAGCTCCCGTGACCCCCTTATGGTAGTGACACCATTACCCCATCGGCTCCCCTGGCCCCCTTATGGTAGTGACACCATTACCCCATCAGCTCCCCTGGCCCCTTATGGGAGTGACACCATTACTCCATCAGCTCCCCTGGCCCCCTTATTGGAGTGACATCATTACTCCATCAGATCCCTTGGCCCCCTTATGGGAGTGACACCATTACTCCATCAGATCCCTTGGCCCCCTTACTTACCAAGTTGATTACTTTGCCTTGTTTAGATTGTCTGACCATAACATTTTATCAGTGACGCGTAGTCTGACGAACACTTCATGAAGTATCTTGCTAGCTTTACAAAACCACGAATACAAGCTGAAATGCTAGTCGAAGTTTGAGCTTTACAAAACCACGAATACAAGCTGAAATGCTAGTCGAAGTTTGAGCTTTACAAAACCAGGAATATAAGCTGAAATGCTAGTCGAAGTTTGAGCTTTACAAAACCAGGAATATAAGCTGAAATGCTAGTCGAAGTTTGAGCTTTACAAAACCAGGAATATAAGCTGAAATGCTAGTCGAAGTTTGAGCTTTACAAAACCAGGAATATAAGCTGAAATGCTAGTCGAAGTTTGAGCTTTACAAAACCACGAATATAAGCTGAAATGCTAGTCGAAGTTTGAGCTTTACAAAACCAGGAATACAAGCTGAAATGCTAGTCGAAGTTTGAGCTTTACAAAACCAGGAATATAAGCTGAAATGCTAGTCGAAGTTTGAGCTTTACAAAACCACGAATACAAGCTGAAATGCTAGTCGAAGTTTGAGCTTTACAAAACCACGAATACAAGCTGAAATGCTAGTCGAAGTTTGAGCTTTACAAAACCACGAATACAAGCTGAAATGCTAGTCGAAGTTTGAGCTTTACAAAACCACGAATACAAGCTGAAATGCTAGTCGAAGTTTGAGCTTTACAAAACCAGGAATATAAGCTGAAATGCTAGTCGAAGTTTGAGCTTTACAAAACCAGGAATATAAGCTGAAATGCTAGTCGAAGTTTGAGCTTTACAAAACCAGGAATATAAGCTGAAATGCTAGTCGAAGTTTGAGCTTTACAAAACCAGGAATACAAGCTGAAATGCTAGTCGAAGTTTGAGCTTTACAAAACCAGGAATACAAGCTGAAATGCTAGTCGAAGTTTGAGCTTTACAAAACCACGAATACAAGCTGAAATGCTAGTCGAAGTTTGAGCTTTACAAAACCACGAATACAAGCTGAAATGCTAGTCGAAGTTTGAGCTTTACAAAACCACGAATACAAGCTGAAATGCTAGTCGAAGTTTGAGCTTTACAAAACCACGAATACAAGCTGAAATGCTAGTCGAAGTTTGAGCTTTACAAAACCACGAATACAAGCTGAAATGCTAGTCGACGTTTGAGCTTTACAAAACCAGGAATATAAGCTGAAATGCTAGTCGACGTTTGAGCTTTACAAAACCACGAATGCAAGCTGAAATGCTAGTCGTAGTTTGAGCTTTACAAAACCACGAATACAAGCTGAAATGCTAGTCGACGTTTGAGCTTTACAAAACCAGGAATATAAGCTGAAATGCTAGTCGAAGTTTGAGCTTTACAAAACCAGGAATACAAGCTGAAATGCTAGTCGAAGTTTGAGCTTTACAAAACCAGGAATATAAGCTGAAATGCTAGTCAAATCAAACTTCCATGCCCAAAGGTGTTTTTCTGAAGAAATGGCAGATTGCTATATACAATCATTTCAGCAAGGTGGTAAAAAAGTCTGACTAGTTTTTCAAGAAGCAATATTCAGGAGCTCGCACCACCCTCAGGCTTATACCACTTCATTGCAAGGCAATCATGAAATCCTTAATTTGAAATTCAAACAGGTTTTATGGGATACTTCTGCCTGAAATTGATTTTGGTTGATTTTGTGTTTTGTTACTGCTGTGAATCGATAATCAGCAGTGGATGGACAACATGATTATTGCTTTTAAGATTATGTTATAATTATATGAATTGAAGTCTGTCTTGTTCAATTTGAGGGGTTAATGCTTATTTTTCTCTTAAGACCATTAATATCAGATGGATCTTGGAGTCGTTTTGTCACCTTGTCCAGGGCATATGTTGTATATTATGTATACATGAACTACCAAACTTTGTATCTGTTAGAATAGCAGAGTGTCTTCTGCTTAAGTCTGAGGTCTGTACTATAATTATATAGAGTTATTGCCCTTTTTTCATGAAGTCAATCTGTCCAGGACATTGTTCAGTGGTGGTACCATGTCCCACTGTAAGTCTAGCTGCTGTTAAAGTAATACATTCCTAAATCTTCAGTTTCAGGAATAGTGCTGATATCACCGTTTGAAAAATTTACCTTAAACCTATTCTGTCCTGTACTTTTTTGTAGTTTAATTGCAATTTTAAAGTATTACTGAAATCGAAGAATTCAAAAATAAAATTGTGTACAAAAAAAAAAAAAAAAAAAAAATGTAACTGAAGATTTATATCTGAAATTTGAAAGTTATCCTCCAAAATATGTGACATCTAATTGTTAATGACATTAAAAATCCAAGAGAACATTGAGTGTTTATTCAGGAAATGTTTACTATTGAAGTGAATGTGTTAATTTTACAAGTTAGTAAGCGTTGTCATTGATACATGTTAATGGTTCTTAAATGTCTGTTTGTACCAATTACCTATTCCAAGGGGAGGTAACTAGCTGTTAATTACAATGGAATATTTCAAAGGGAGATAATATGTACAGTTGATTACATTGAAACTTTACAAGGAGGGATAAATTAAATGGAAAGAATACTTGAATATTGCTTATCACATGCACAGAGACTTGTATGAGCATGAATAATAAATGGTGCGGTGCGTTTTGAGACGGCCTGGCCCCTGTCTGTAACAGCACATGTATCCAAGTTTATGGTGTGTTCGTTTTTACATTTGACACAAATGATCTAATAAAAGAGTAATGGATTGGTCTGGTCTGTGCCTTTATATCTCCTCAGTGTGTGTCTGGAAATGAGCATTTAGTTTAGCTGTTAGAGGTATACAACTGAATTAATGAATTTCTTTTTAGCCAGGAATACACGACAAGACAAAACAGCTCATTTTTCTACATGGATATTGATTTTAACAAATTATATAAGTGTTGTATGTGTGCACACTACATAGACCTTTATATAAATACAGTAATTACCTATGTATCTCATCATCGGAAGTGCAAATAAAAATTAAAGGAAAAGATGAAACAAAAATATTCATAGAATGTCTCGACTGCAGATATTGAATGCTTAGTTTTAATAAAATAATGTTATCAATGTACCCAATCAGTGCGGAGGTTGATTTGGTGATACAAGCTGGAAATGTTACTGGATCATGAACCAAAATATTTTGGCGATTTGAATTAAGTGTCCCATTTATAAAGGAATTGGTGAATATGATAAATTGGTACATAAATTGACAATGACAATACTACAACATCATACTACTGTAAATTTAGAGGAAAAATGACTGAAGACACGTCTGACTCTAAAATTTTACAGACATAATTAATTTTCAACAGTTTCCAGTATAAAAAGGGTCCAGTACGTCTGACAAGCATCTCGATAGCTTTGTATTTTATGAAATGTACTAAATCATTAGGAGCCTCTTATGACCATGGTAATTAAATCATTGAAAAGTAAGCTATTCCAGCCCAATGGCTATTTTCTTGTTGATTGTGTTTTATAGAGTTGAAAACTTGTTTTCCGAACCGTACGTATTATTTTTCAAAGACATTGCCATATTTTATAAAAAGAAATAGCATGCCTGCTGCTTCAGGCGTTTCCATCAGTTACCAGCCATTCGATCGTCATTCTCCAGATAAATGTTGATAGAACTGTTACATTGCAGGGAATTCAATTTATTTGCAGTACTTTAAAAATGCGCCCTTATACAGGTTAGAGGCACTTCTGTGTGACCTGGAAGTTTTGTGCTGAGCTAGGTATGATCAATGTCTTTGGAAGTTTAATTAAATAGCTTATATATGTCAAACTCATTGGAATGGAAGGCTGCTGGGGCATTGCCTTTGTTACCGGGGAAGAACCACTCGTACACAATTGACATCTGCAGATATTTTTTTTTTTTCATTTTACAGAAACAGCATTTGAATGAATGATTTCAAGGAATTTCCTACTGTGCCATTCAATGTAGCATAGCTTGATTGAACATTTAATTCTGTAGAATATGCACCAATCAATCACTGAGGCCTACTTATTGTGGTACTTTGAGATTCTGTTTTAGTTAGTACTGGCTCTCTCTTTACTTTACATATGATTTCCTAAATACAGCACTCTTAATACAGCGTTCTTTAATACATCGCTCTTAATACAGCGCTCTTAATACAGCGTTCTTAATACAGCATTCTTAATACAGCGCTCTTAATGCAGCGTTCTTAATGCAGCGTTCTTAATACAGCGTTCTTAATACAGCGTTCTTATAGCAGCGTTCTTAAAACAGCGCTCTTAATACAGTATTCTTAATACAGCATTCTTAATACAGCGTTCTTAATACAGCATTCTTAATACAGCGTTCTTAATACAGTGTTCTTAATACAGCGTTCTTAATACAGCGTTCTTAATACAGCATTCTTAATACAGCGTTCTTAATACAGCATTCTTAATACAGCATTCTTAATACAGCGTTCTTAATACAGCGTTCTAAATACAGCGTTCTTAATACAGCGCTCTTAATGCAGCGCTCTTAATACAGCGTTCTTAATACAGCGTTCTTAATACAGCATTCTTAATACAGCGTTCTTAATACAGCATTCTTAATACAGCGTTCTTAATACAGCGCTCTTAATGCAGCTCTCTTAATGCAGCTCTCTTAATACAGCGTTCTTAATACAGCGTTCTTAATGCAGCGTTCTTAATACAGCGTTCTTAATGCAGCGTTCTTATAGCAGCGTTCTTAAAACAGCGCTCTTAATACAGTATTCTTAATACAGCATTCTTAATACAGCGTTCTTAATACAGCGCTCTTAATGCAGCTCTCTTAATACAGCGTTCTTAATACAGCATTCTTAATACAGCGTTCTTAATACAGCGCTCTTAATACAGCGTTCTTAATACAGCGTTCTTAGATGATTCATATTCAGTTGGGTATAATAAAACACAAGTTAACTGTCATATCACGGGAGGTGGTGGGGAGGGGGAGGGGGAGCGGGAGCGTGGCATGGTGGTTGTGACATGGATGAGATGACACAATTAAGTTACTCTTAAGTATAATACTTACCATAGACTTTGCCTTAATGATTTTTTTTAAGCTGTGTAAATGACAAGAAAACATGCCTGGACAATTAAGTCTAAGTTGGAGCTACTGTTGTAAGTTTGCTGACAACAATCTAGATGGCCCTGGTTCCATCAGTATTGCTTAATCAATTTAAGGAAATTCTCTAGTTTAAAATTTTACACAGGAAAGCATTACAGAATTTCAGGAAAGTCACTTCACTAAAATTTCTCCCTAAGACATCCAATATCCATTTCTGTAAAGTTTTTGTAAGTTAAGGAACTGACTGCCATAAATTTAGGAAACTGGACCCAGACACAACTTTTTTTCTTTCTTTCTAAATGATCCATGAAAGCGTTTTCACACTTATTACATATACTTTATATATAACCATACACAATAGAGAGTTATAATGTTCATGATTCAATAGGAGCTGTTAAATGTAACATATTGTTAAAAACGGCTAAATCAATTACTTAAAAAAAAATATGATATGTTCTTTGTTGAATTGCAATTGATTTGCACACACACACATTATATACGAGGGCAGACATCTGTACATATGTACTTAGTGCAGCTCTATAATGTCATGTGAGACTACTGCATGGTATTGTGTATATTTAAAGGTTGAAGAAAAACAGCATATTTGAAAATTTGTGAATTGATGCCTTGTGAAGGCTTTTTTCAGAGTACCATGGTCATAAGATCAAACTTTGACCTATACAGACATCTAAGGAACTTTGACCTATACAGCCATCTAAGTAGATTTGACCTAAATACAGACATCTAAGGAACTTTGACCTATACAGCCATATAAGGAACTTTGACCTTAATACAGACATCTAATGAACTTTGACCTATACAGCCATATAAGGAACTTTGACCTTAATACAGACATCTAAAATAAGGAACTTTGACCTAAATACAGACATCTAAGGAACTTTGACCTATACAGACATCTGAGGAACTTTGACCTAAATACAGACATCTAAGGATCTATGATCTTAATACAGACATCTAAAGAACTTTGACCTATACGGCCATCTAATGAACTTTGACCTATAGGGCCATCTAAGGATCTATGATTTTGTACCCAGATTTACATCACTAAAGAATTGTTTGGACACAATACAAGGCACATTTGCTAGTAAATACATATCTCTCTTTCAAATAAAGCCTTAGTGTCCATCATTGGATTGAGTGGGCTTTGTTATATTGTGTTTTGAGGGGACGCAAAATCTGCAGCCAGATTCTCTAGGGTATCTGGGGTTTGTGAATAAACGATGGCTGCACAAGAAGTCCCCTGGGTGTCTGTACACTCAGGTCTAGTTTGTGTGATGGATGTCCCAGAATCTTACGTTGGGAGGTAATTAAACCCTGTACATATGGTCTAAACACAACTTGGAATTACGCATCTCCTGGCAAAATGCTTGAATGGCATATCGGACCGGCCAATACTGACGATTTCTATAGGCTGTACAAGCATTGTGTAAGAATCTGAAGGTGCATTTTACAATTCATTGATTAGCTTGTGAAACTGATCGTCTTGAACTTTGGTGATGGACAGCAAGCTCTAACAAGGTCCAGCTTGAAAGGCCATGATTCAGCTGGTTTTATAGTCAGGTCAGTTTGTGGTGATTTCACCGAGATTCCTTACACTAATCACATCCATTGTTAACATGCATTCTATTGTTCACTTATCTGAAGTAATCTTAGCATTTTATGTTCGTGGTAGATCTAGCCCACGACAGATTAGCCGACAGATTAGCCGACTCTGTAGGTAGATGTGTGCTTGATATATGTTTATGGCTTGATCACGATGTGGTATATAAATAAAGAAAGGAAATCTGATTCCTCACATTGGTCATTTATCGAAGTCCTGACCAGTTAGACCTGGAATTTTCAAGAATGAAATAAGACCTACGTAGTGGTCCTATGGTTTCTTTAATTTAACAGCCTTGACAGGGGCTTTCAAGGCTGGTGCTAACATCTGATAGTGAAGGTCCAAGGTGAAGATTTAAATGCCTGAAATGTTACATTTAAAAATTGATGAATCGATTTGTCTACATAAATGTGAACAAGCCCCTGGTGTCCCACTATCCTGGGAGTAATATATAGGGCTCCTGTCGACTTGGACACTGGATGGCCAATTGAGCCCTGAATGTTTAATGAGAGTTACTGACATTTCCTAGGAAAGTGTGTAAGTTTATCCAGGGGTGAACCAAGGTCAAGTTCTATCAGAGAATTTAATCATTCTGTACATAGGAAATGTTTCCTAATCACCAGATATTAATGAAATGTCCAAGTCCTCCTGTTTTCCTTTAATGATTTCTCCCAAGCCAAGGTCAGCATAAGGTTTTTATGCTATCTTATGATTAGAAATGTGCAAAATAGTAAAAAAATCCTGTATCGTTTCCATGACAACAATTTATGACTCCATGGATATTTCAGCTTCAGTTAACAGTCAGTGTCACACTTTGTTGACACTGTTTCCCAGCTGTGATGTCTATAGCCTTGTGTAATTTCATGCAGCTTTTACTTACCACAATTGCTTGCATGGAATTTTTTAATGGTTATAGATGATCAAAGGTCAAGGTCACTGTAACTATAAATAGTAAATCTGTTTCTGTGCAATAACTTGGGTCAATCAAACTCAAATTACCATGTAGTGTTCATTTGCTTACTTTTAACATTATTTATTGAAGTGAAAATTGCATCTATTTCTTCATAATCACCAAACTTGCTGCGCAGGCGACACATCCACGTCTGTGGAATTCTTGTTTTAGTAAACAGGGATTGTTTTGATTTGAATCATTTTGATCTGATATATTAAGTTTGCTGGGACTGTTTTTACTAATTCCATCATGACAGGCGTTGAGTCCTATTGGTCTTTAATGCCTGATGCATGTTGATGGTAAGACAGTCTGTAAATCCAGGCTGATAACTGCGGGAGACTGTGATAGCAGGACCTTATCAGGAGCACCCAGCACCACTCCTAGACCACTGTTTCAATAATCACTTCAGTTTTCTGCCATATATTGGAAGTTTGAGAACATGTTTTTGACTCCTGAATAAAGTCTCTTCTGTGTAATTATCCCTTGCCAATCAGTCCAGGATCAGCCATATATCATAGGACTTGTCTAACTTAAATTCTTTCTTTAAAATGTTGTTGAGATAAGATTGGGTATATGTCTGTGGTTCCGAGGGGATATTTTTTTTTATGTCTGCCCCAGGCTTTGTCCATACACAGAGAATTGTCCACATATATATTCATAGGTGATGTCTTTCCAGACATATATACATTGTCGTAGATGCAGGATCTCCTTGTAGTAGTTGGTGACTACCTCGCTGAACAACATATGAGAGGCCCATCGCTTACCATCCAGAGCAATTAACTAGAGTTAAGTGTCTTGCCCAAAAGAATACAACCTCTTGTATAGCACAGACTGCCTCGTTTTTCAGCTTCCCTAGAAACACCAACCGAAACAGATAGGGAGATTCGAGCCACTCACCTCGGATCTTCACCTGAGGTTATGTGACCAGCAGTCTACCTGACTGAGCTGTTGTGGCCACATTGTTATATGATTTCCAGATATATCAAGCTTTTTGTGTTAACTTAGTGTCTCGCTCATGGACCCAACTATGACAACTATGACAACGTCTGTTGTCTCCGATTTCTGAGGGGTAAAATATCTCGCTCATGGACCCAACTACGACAGTGCAAGAAAGTCTGTAGTCTCCGATTTCTGAGGGGTAAAATATCTCGCTAATGGACCCAACTACGACAGTGCAAGAAAGTCTGTAGTCTCCGACTTCTGAGAAACACCAATGGCAGCTTGGATAGGGATTAAAATGTGCATATCTCAGATAATTGCCTGAGTTTGTATTGTCCAAAACTCCTCCTACTGAACTACCCTTAGTATTGGAACTAATTAAGGTACATGTAATTGTCTAGGTTCGTTAGTATCACAGGTAAAAGTGACATGTACCTAGAGTGTAGGCCCCGCAGCTGTATATTGAGTTACACTTATAATCCTGAGATGCCCAGGGTATATTTACACAGGAACAGACAGATGGGGTCAGCAGTAAGTATACGAGATCAGGTCCCGTCATACAGATCACTTATAATCCCAATTGCCTGTACATCTAATCTCTGTGGATGAGAAATACTTATAACGTGTGTTGTTAAAACCAGATGTAGACTATAACTACAAGTATAATATTTCATCAAGTCATATGTTTTTTATCTGTGAGAGATACTGGCTAAGTGAACCTTGTTTAAGTATGTATGTATACAGACCTGGCAAAAGTCTATCTTCCTGGTCTTAGTTGGCACTGTCATTTCACACCTCATTCCTCACAGTTTCCTGACATGAATTTATTTTATATGGATTCATATTTGCCAATTACATCAAATTTCGGTCAAATAAGTGAGTATGTTTCCATTGTCAGTCTGGGCAATAACTTTTAAACCATTGAATATATCATAATGTAATGGAAGTTATGATACAATTACGTTTATCATGATCAACTCTCAAGTACAGAGCTCTGTCATTGGATCATTGCAACCTTGACCTCAAGATCAAAGGTCAAATAAGATATCTTGGTGAATCTTGCAGTATATAAGTAACAGATCTAGAGCGCATGATTAATTAAATCTAAATCACTGCCTCTGCTAGGGATTGAAGGAGGGACCTCTGACTTACTAGTCTTACACTGTAAGTGATCAAGGTAAAGAGAAGATCTCTTGAGCTGGGTGGTATATTACAGCTAGTAATTTACCAGGGTAACAAAACCAAACTGATACACTACCCGAAACTTACTTAATTATATCAAACTAATTCATACAAATTAGATATAGAAATAAACAAATTATCCAGCAGATTTTGAGGGAAAAATTTAATTGTCAGAATGTTTCTTTCATTTTGTAAGTT
Organism: Pecten maximus; assembly: GCF_902652985.1. Taxonomy (NCBI): domain Eukaryota; kingdom Metazoa; phylum Mollusca; class Bivalvia; order Pectinida; family Pectinidae; genus Pecten; species Pecten maximus. The sequence goes on along the minus strand of NC_047029.1, from coordinate 35,805,934 downwards.
GTGTTATAATCAGTTCTCATTTTAAACATCTCTGTGATGGCTCCGGGTAAATGTCAAACATTCATGAGTACCTGATGGGTTAACATGTTACACATGGTCATCTAACCTCTTGTAACCAGTTACAGTAACCAAGGGGAGTCCTACCAGCTGTCTTGTTCCTTGTTTACACGTTGGTTCTGGCGATTAACTCTTAATTCTGGTACCGTAATCATATCTTATCTCTGGAACTAATTATTTTTATCAGGAAAATTTTCCTTGAAGCTTCTGCTCTGAAACAAACAAGAAAATGAAACGGAACAGATGAGTGATGGCTTTGTGTGGTATAATTACTGCTGAACTAAAAAGTATTTTTTAGTTTGTTGGTTGCTATCAGCAAGTCAAAGTCATGGCAGCCATAATTAACGGCTGTTTGGCTGTCAGTTTTACGGATCATTCTGCCACCATGAATTTCAGAGACTGGAATCCATTAAAACTTGAGAAATTTCAGAATTATAATTGACAGTGGTTATTTCTGTAAACTGATCCATAATTGGAGTGATTTATCATTAGTAAGTCTTACTCTGATTAATTTGGTCAGCTCCAAGATGATCATATATGTATGTATACAAGGAACAGGGTGATGCAGCTTCTACACAGTGTTAAATATGCAGGTCTCTGTCGCTCGACTGATGGAGCATGATTCTTTGCTCTGGAGGTAGAGCGGGGATTATCAAGGGGATTATCACGGGGATTATCATGCCAGAGAACAAAGTATGATTCCTGTTAGGGCACTTGACAATAATGTGTTTTTCTCTGTTCTTTCACATTGGCTCCCAACTAAAATCTGACGGTGGTGGATTTTGAGAGTCATGGGTTGAGATTTGGGTAAATTAACAGGGAAATAAGTATAAAAGTGAGGTTTGGGTAAATTAACAGGGGAATTAGTATAAAGGAATGGGTTAATGTGGCTTGTATATAGTGTTAGATATGGTCTCTGTCGCTTAGCTGACACAGCATGCTTCATGATAGGTAAAGCTATGGCTTATCATGTCGGGGACCTGGGTACGATTCCTGTCAGAGCACTTGGCAGGAATGTGTTTCCCCGTTCTTTCACATGTACCTTAAATTACCTTGATTAAAGTATCATTATTAAGTATTAATTTTCCATAAAAGGAAACAAAGCTGGGACACAACTATGATCAGTAATATTTCAGCTATGTTAAGAATTTAATTGAAATGTTGGTGATTTGTATGCAGTTCTGATGATCAGTTTCAAGGAAGAAATATACAACATTTTTGTCACCTGAAGTTGAATTTTTTTTTCAAAAATCATTAATTGATACATTTTGATAGAATTCAAAAGAGTAATTAATACAAGTTAATGAACTACATTGCTGAAAGTCTTTAATTCAATGGTAGCTATTGTTGGATTTGTGTTGCTATGGAGACATGCTAATCAAACTTCCTTGTTATGTGTTTTATGGATTCATCGCAAGAAAGATTTTCTAGGAATAAAATTCAGATTCAGTAGTTTATACATAATCATGAAAAAGATTTTAAAGAGACTTTTTTTTCTTAAAACTGCATACCTCCGGTTAGATGATATTAAATTGTTTTCAAATCAGTGTGATACAGATAGATCTATATGGTAGACGCTAATTGACTGAACATGGTCGTGGTGTGACATTTAAATGGTTGATACCAAACATGTTTCTAGGAGACTGTGAAATGAAGATTTATCTGAAAACCATGGTGGTGAGTCTGACATAAGACATAGATAAAATCAAGCCGGTCATCTTCCCGGTCATCTTCTCCCTGGTCATCTTCCCGGTGGTCATCTTCTCCCCGGTGGTCATCTTCTCCCCGGTCATCTTCTCCCTGGTCATCTTCCCGGTCATCTTCTCCCCGGTCATCTTCTCCCTGGTCATCTCCCCGGTCATCTTCTCCCCGGTCATCTTCTCCCCGGTCATCTTCTCCCTGGTCATCTTCTCCCCGATCATCTTCTCCCTGGTCATCTTCCCCGGCCGTCTTCTCCCCGGTCATCTTCCCCGGTCATCTTCCTGGTGTTTTACTTCCACTGTCAGTAGTGTAAAACATGAGGTTTTCCTTTATTTAATTTTCCTTTGTAGTCAGAAGTCTTTGGTAGGACATTGGCTGTCTATAAGCTGCAGAGACGGGGCTTTTGATACAGAGGAAAAATATGTAAGGTGGGAAGGTGTATCAAATGTCAAGATGGGGAGGGGGTAGGGGTATCAAATGTCAAGGTAGGGAGGGGGTAAGGGTATCTAATATCAAGGTGGGGAGGGTGTAGGGGGTATCTAATATCAAGGTGGGGAGGGGGTAGGGGGTATCAAATGTCAAGGTGGGGAGGGGGTAGGGGGTATCTAATGTCAAGGTGGGGAGGGGGGAGGGGGTATCTAATGTCAAGGATGGGGAGGGGGTAGGGGGGTATCAAATGTCAAGGTGGGGAGGGGGTAGGGGGTATCTAATGTCAAGGTGGGGAGGGGTAGGGGTATCTAATGTCAAGGTGGGGAGGGGGAGGGGGTATCTAATGTCAAGGTGGGGAGGGGGGAGGGGTATCTAATGTCAAGGTGGGGAGGGGGGAGGGGTATCTAATGTCAAGGTGGGGAGGGGGTAGGGGTATCAAATGTCAAGGTGGGGAGGGGGTAGGGTATCAAATGTCAAGGTGGGGAGGGGGTAGGGGTATCTAATGTCAAGGTGGGGAGGGGGGTAAGGGTATCTAATGTCAAGGTGGGGAGGGGGTAGGGGGTATCTAATGTCAAGGTGGGGAGGGGGTAGGGGTATCTAATGTCAAGGTGGGGAGGGGGTAGGGGGTATCTAATGTCAAGGTGGGGAGGGGGTAGGGGGTATCTAATGTCAAGGTGTGGAGGGGGTAGGGGGTATCTAATGTCAAGGTGTGGAGGGGGTAGGGGGTATCTAATGTCAAGGTGGGGAGGGGGTAGGGGTATCTAATGTCAAGGTGGGGAGGGGGTAGGGGGTATCTAATGTCAAGGTGGGGAGGGGGGTAGGGGGTATCTAATGGCAAGGTGGGGAGGGGGTAGGGGTATTTAATGTCAAGATGGGGAGGGGGTAGGGGCTATCTATAAGGTGGGGAGGGGGTAGGGGCTATCTATAAGGTGGGGAGGAAAAGGGGTAGTACGGGTCATCCAGTGTTTAACTAAGACATAGGTCAAGCCATTGATACCTTTAGTAAATAGTCTATAGTAAGAAATGTGATTGGTGTAAGGTAGAAAGGAGACTTGAGGAATACAGTCCATATATTCTCATTTACAGACTACATTGATCTACTGGGGTGAATTAAAATTTTGACTTTGAAAGCTTAATTTGCTTGTTTCTGATCAGAAAAAGCTGTAAATTCATATAGAATGTAAAACCAAAACCAGAAGCTATCTTCAGAAATCAGATAAACATGCAGGAATCTAAATATTTTGTTTTGACTTGTTTAATCAAAATGCTGAATTTATTTACTTGTTCATAAAGTAAAGACAGAGTGTTAGATTTTATAAACATGATAAAATTACACAACTTTCTTTTGGAAAAATTGTAGAGAATTGAAACTTCTTAATTTCAGTCACACTAGGAGCTGATGTATTGAAATTGAATGGTCAGATATTACTTCAAAGTTTAATCTTAGAGTTTGTGTTAAAAGCTAGTGAAATGCTGTTTGATCATCGGGCCAATGGTGTTTGTTTACAGACACTGTCATCATTTCTAAACAAATGAAATCTTATCTGTTATATATCAGTCAAATAAAACATGTCCAGGTTCATCGTGGGGTCAGGATATCAACATAATGTTAAAGTCATATCCCATCTCTATATAGACACCAGCAGAAATGTTTATTTTGCTCACTCATTCTCCAGAAAAGTGCAGATATATATTAATTTCATATGCAGTCACTCATTCTCCAGAAAAGTACAGATTAATTTTGTTGTGTTCAAGCAGATGAGATTACTGGTACGTGTTTAGATTTCTGTTTCTACCACAGAGCTCCGTCTGTCTTATTATATGTGATTTGAATTGTGCTGGTTTGTGTGCTCCCTTGGCGACAGATTTAGTCCCTTGGCGACAGGTTTACATGCGAGACAATGTGTTTGTGTTTTTATCAAAGACATTGGGTTTCATGGTTTTTCTGGTACACTTGTGATTTAGCCCACATAAGACACTTTAGGGAAGTAGTTCTATCTTTGAAGGTATGTTTTACAGTGCTTGTAACAGTACAGGTCACCGATGAAGAAATATCACGGAGATTGGTAACCATGGTGATAATTTTACCTACAGTTGATTGACTCGATCTTTTGATGGTTTTCGCCTGAATTTGATTTACACAATATTTTATGTGACTACGACTTGATTTTTAATTTTCTCTCCCATAAGTTGATCAGATAGAATCTCACACAAGTATGGTTTATATCAGTGCGTGGTACGTCTCTCTACAGAAGTCAACAGATGAAACGTAGAAATATCCATGAAAAAGAAATCTGACAGCATTTATGTGGTCAAGAAGTCTCCAAACAAAAACATGATAAAAAAAGATACTATAAAAAGATTTTGGTGAACCAAAAATGCAAAACTGTGAGTTTTATAATTTAAGAAAATGGAACACATTTCTAACGTATTTTTGTAAAGAAAACACAATACATTACATATGGAGAGTTAGATTTGTGAAGGTATTTAAGGGTCATACAGTACTTAATGCCCTGTTAAGTTCATTTCATCCATTTTGCTTTGGAAATGTGTATACAGCAGTCAATCATTAGAATATTATTAAATCATTTTAAAGTGAAGCAGAAACAAAAAGGTGATAAAAAGGGGCACACTAACATGTTTACAAATAGCACATGTCTGACCTTCATCACTGCTCCGGACACACATACAAAAAATATTGGATTTGACGGTCATCACTGCTCCGGACACACATACAAAAGATATTGGATTTAACGGTTGGGGATGAATGGATTAAGGAGTGCAGCAGTACTCAAGGGGAGGTAATCGGTTGATCAACATGTCAAACTTGTGGGAGTATCAGTGTGACAGACACTTCAATCACGTTATGTACACACTGTGAAGATGGGTCAGATAAAACAAAATCAACACAGATCCTGTTGATAATATAAAAATCAACAGAGATTGTTTGTTTTGATGGACGAGTGCACGACCCTGGATTATCTGGACATCGGGAGGTTATTTAGATCAACGTTTTTGATTGTTTTAGACACTTTTAACTTTTTCTCATCCAGTTCAGGTTGTCTTTAATGCTGAAAACGTGGGTCTGCATGATTATATACATAGAGGGGTTCATCGATAACCATTATGGATCTGAAGAGTTCCAGTCACTGTTTTACCCTACGCTAACTTAAAGGAGCAATAGATTCTATTTTTAGGTGCCGTCATGGCCACGTCCACTTAGTCCTTGTAGAGATCAAGGGCCAAATGATTTAGAACTCCTGGGGGAATCAACCTTTTTCTTATTTCAACGATAAACCCCGGTGAGTCAAGGATCATGGGACCGAATGAATACTTCACAAAAATACCAAACAACACACTATCTCCTTCCGTGAAGTATTTGTTATTTTGTAATATGATGTCTCCTTCCGTGAAGTATTTGTTATTTTGTAATATGATTTCTCCTTCCGTGAAGTATTTGTTATTTTGTAATATGATGTCTCCTTCCGTGAAGTATTTGTTATTTTGTAATATGATGTCTCCTTCCGTGAAGTATTTGTTATTTTGTAATATGATGTCTCCTTCCGTGAAGTATTTGTTATTTTGTAATATGATGTCTCCTTCCGTGAAGTATTTCTTATTTTGTAATATGATGTCTCCTTCCGTGAAGTATTTGTTATTTTGTAATATGATGTCTCCTTCCGTGAAGTATTTGTTATTTTGTAATATGATGTCTCCTTCCGTGAAGTATTTGTTATTTTGTAATATGATGTCTCCTTCCGTGAAGTATTTGTTATTTTGTAATATGATGTCTCCTTCCGTGAAGTATTTGTTATTTTGTAATATGATGTCTCCTTCCGTGAAGTATTTCTTATTTTGTAATATGATGTCTCCTTCCGTGAAGTATTTGTTATTTTGTAATATGATGTCTCCTTCCGTGAAGTATTTGTTATTTTGTAATATGATGTCTCCTTCCGTGAAGTATTTCTTATTTTGTAATATGATGTCTCCTTCCGTGAAGTATTTGTTATTTTGTAATATGATGTCTCCTTCCGTGAAGTATTTGTTATTTTGTAATATGATGTCTCCTTCCGTGAAGTATTTCTTATTTTGTAATATGATGTCTCCTTCCGTGAAGTATTTGTTATTTTGTAATATGATGTCTCCTTCCGTGAAGTATTTCTTATTTTGTAATATGATGTCTCCTTCCGTGAAGTATTTCTTATTTTGTAATATGATTCTTTTATGTGGTAAAAAATGCCTGTTTGAGATAAATAGATCATAAAAAAATAAGTTTCTTCTAATGAAAGTTATCAAAATTTCTGAAAATAAGTTCCTTCTAATGATAGTTATCAAAGATCAAACATCTTATCAAGATTCAGATGAATTAATAAATGTAGTAAAAAAAATTACAGTTAGTTGAATGAGTATCTTGAAAATGTAGGAAAAAATATGTGTGACAGTGATTTACGGAATCTTACAGAGAATCGCGATGTGGTTTATCAGGAAATGTGACGGACATTATAAACGTAACAAGTTGCGAGTCTCCTAGACTAGACCAGAGAATGATATATATATACTGGGTGATTAAATTCTGCCTGCAGCCTGGTGATCAGCTCTCTTTAGCATGCACTTTTCCTGTTGGATATGTAAATATCATTTCTGAATCCGGTGGTGACGAGTTTCTGACGATTGTGTTAATTGATTAAACCTGTTCCAGAATTCATTACTCATGTTAAAAATCGTTAAAAAGAAAATTTATTTTTACCACGGAAGAAAAGTGGTTTTAAAGATAAATTGATAATGTCTCGACCATCTAAAGGATGAGTGTTGGTGAAGGGAAACACATACATTTTATAAAACTGCAGCGAAAATAGATTATGAAGATATATATTGAAAATAATGCTCACGAAACAATTTTATCGTACATTTATGTGGACAATTATCAGATGAACACTCTATGCTCCAAAGCATACCGTTAATTATAGCTAAATACATTGAGTGCTGGATAATATAACTGAAGTGACCAGGCAAGCAAGTCTAAAACTGACATTAAGCCTGTAACATATTGAGGTGAGTTTTTGAGAGAAATGCAGAAAATGTTGATTTTCTAAAAACTGTTTAATTCAAAAGTTTACTGTAACTTATTCACTAATAGTTTCACCATTTCTAACCTAAAGATAAATAATATATACAGTATATATCTCGAAATAATTATGATAATGTACTACCATGGTTTTGAATGTCAAGCTGTAATCTACATCAATAATTATATAACCCACACATATATATAGCTAGCTGTATAATGAATTCTAAATTTAATTATCCTGAATTTGAACCCATAACATGAATATTCCATAGATGTAATATAATTGGTGGCGGCAAACTAAAAACACTGGAGATCATATCTTTGAAAAATTCCTGTAATCATTGTTTTTCAATGTTGTAACAAAATCAGCCCTTCATGTTGTCAAAGGATGGTTGATAATTTGGACCAGATGGGAAGTTTTAAAGGCTGAGAAATACACATTTCCTAAACTAGATGTAGCTTCAGTTTATGAGTATCAAAGGTCTGAATGCAGACAAAAGATGTAATGTTTATACAGTAGCTTCAATTTTTATACCAGGCCTGAATTCAAGAAAGTATCATGTTAATAGATAATTAGAAGTTTTGTTTTGTTTTTCTGGATTTATCAGCCCTTGAACTGCCAATGTCATTTTGAGGGGAAGTGACTTTGTAGTAGTTGGTGACTACCACACTGAACAAAAGGCTGTCGCATGCCATCCAGAGCAATAAGGGTAAATGTCTGGCCAATTGAGAAACACAAATCTGAAGGGTCCTGTTCAGGGGTGTCCTGAACCTTTTTTTTTTTTTTTTTACCTATACATCAGGCGTGTCCTGAATGATATGTTAATGATAAATACGCCTCATACATCAAGCTAACAGTCAATCAGTATATTGTATAGATCGTCCTATTTCCTTGATATAAAGCTATGATGCGTATGTTTAGTTTGGAGGAGACTTTGTGGCCCACAGTTTGTTCCCACTGGACACCGTCCTTGACCCCATTTTAGTCTTGTTCTGGACATCCTCACAGTAAGCTACTAATGGACTAATGCAGCCACTCTCAGTACTGTAACAATATTAGAATCATTTCGTTATATTTTGCCACATCTAGAAATACTATCTGAACAGTAGAACCAACAGAGGTAATCAAAAACGTGTAAACAGTCTGGAATCTTCGGGATCCTCATTTGATTCCTGGTCCCGAGGGCATGTTTTATAGGAGTATTTTAGGTTAGTCACTAAATGTCCCCCGACTCCTCGACTGGCTGAGACATTTTGTCCATCTGTTTTACATGTACAGTGTTCTCTATTACTTTGTTCTTTCATCCCACAAAAAAACAATTCGGCAAATTTACAGCAGTCTTTATAGTAGATATACTGCTGGATTCCTCTCCCTCGGTGGTAGAACTCTCATCTCAATTCATGGAGAGGGTTTCTGATAGCTATAGTATATATATATTGTCTGTCCGCCAGTCACTGTGAGACCATCATTAATCCTTCTCTCTATCAGACCCTTACTTAGTCTATACATACGTATCACTAGTCATTAACAATATCTATTACAGCCTGTATGTGATCTCCAGGTCTCCTGGTCCTGGGCTGGATTCTAAGTTACCTTCAAAAAAACGTACCAAACTCTCGTTAAGGTGATGGCGGGGATCTTAGACAGGTCTGGTGTAATGATGTTTCTCATTCCCTTTAAGACATCTGTATGGACTTGCTTCACATGGACCCTACCTGCAATGCGTCAGCTAGGACTTTCAGACTGGACATTATGATGGATGTTCTTCAGAGGGTTTTTAATGTTTTGTTTTTTGTAGCCATTATGCCAAAGTCTACAGTCATGGACTCTTTATTAATTTCTGAGTTATTAAATTTTCAATTAATTTAATTTTCAATTGATTTAATTTTAAATTGATTAAATTTTCAATTGATGTATCTGATCATTACTATTAATACTAGTACTGCATGCTTTTTAGCTCACCTACAGGTCTGAAGGCTGGGTGAGCTTCGTTATGCCGTGGCATAGTGTGTTCATTAGCTGTCAACTTTACCCTGCTATAGTTAAGAACAACTTAGCACTAGATTTCAACCAAATTTGGTGTGAATCATTCTAGGGTGAACAAGAACCATGCAGGATTGTATAAATGGCAAGCCTATCTACCCAGGGGCCTGAGGGTTTGGGCCTGAGGGTTGGGGCCTGAGGGGTGGGGCCTAACAGGGGAAATATGCACCAAATTCTTTGAAATTCTTCTTCTGTAGGAATGAAAGGATTTGTCCAGCTTTGGCCTGAAGCATCCATATATAGGTGAATTTTGTGGGTCTGGCCTCACAGGGGCCTCAGGATTGAAGTCAAATAGGGGGAAATTAGCAAATTCTTTAAAATCCTTCTCCTGTAGAAATATATAGTGCCCTTTTAGGTCATATGGTATATTCTAATATAGTGCATATCAAAATATCTTCAAACTGGTAGAGATAATCTGTATAGTGTCCAGTAGGTGTATAAAGAACTGCACTTTTATCTCCATTTCTAAATTGGCCATTACTTTTGTGTGAGGTCCAGACAAGAATCACGGCAGCCAGACTAATTATGACATGATATAGCGTCCCTGTGTATCCTTTGGTCATCATGGTCAGTTAGTCTCTTTACACTAATGCAGTAAGAAATGTCTTTCTCCCCTATCAAATATACAGGGCTACATTCTTCCATTCCTTTCTCTGACATCAGAAATGATGGCTGACTTGGATAAATTTGGAGTATCGCTGGCAATTAATCTGTACCAAATGCTCATGCATGGTCTTGGAATATTTAGCTTCAGGTGATACCTTCAGAAATACCACAAAATCATCAACTAGTACTACCTTACCCATTTGGAAACAAGATTTGTACCAAATATAAAAATTAAAGGCACAATTTAAGTTGATTCCTTCGATTGATTTTGATTCTAACATGTTGGTAAAATACAAAATTGACGTCACCAAAAGTCCATAATTGATGATTAATTACAATCACCAGATATATAGAGTAATCCACATTTGAAATGTGTTGGCAATAGGTTTAAGGAAAATTTCCAGGTTTGGTGGAAGGATTGTCCTGCAGAAGCTGAGAAAACTTCCTTGCAATCTAGCACTAGGCATGCATCTTATAAGCATTGATTTGGTGGGGTTGTCTAATCTCTCTGGTATTTTATAAAACTTTATTGGTTATATAAATATCCTGGACTGGTTGTTAGGCTGATGAATACAGCTAATTGGCACTAGGAGTGACCTGCTGATTTAGAGAAATCTCCATGGCAACCTAAAACATAAGATACATTTAGTAGATTTAGAGAGATATCTCCATGACAACCTAAAACATAAGATACATTTAGTAGATTTAGAGAGATATCTCCATGGCAACCTAAAACATAGCTAGGATACATTTAGTAGATTTAGAGAAATATCTCCATGACAACCTAAAACATAGATACATTTAGTAGATTTAGAGAGATATCTCCATGGCAACCTAAAACATAGCTAGGATACATTTAGTAGGTTTAGAGAGATAGTTCCATGACAACCTAAAACATAAGATACATTTAGTAGATTTGGAGAGATATCTCCATGGCAACCTGAAACATAAGATACATTTAGTAGGTTTAGAGAGGTATCTCCATGACAACCTAAAACATAGATACATTTAGTAGATTTAGAGAGATATCTCCATGGGAACATAAAACATAGCTAGGATACATTTAGTAGATTTAGAGAGATATCTCCATGGCAACCTAAAACATAAGATACATTTAGTAGATTTAGAGAGATATCTCCATGACAACCTAAAACATAAGATACTTTTAGTAGATTTAGAGAGATATCTCCATGCCAATGGCAACCAAAACATTTAGTAGATTTTAGATGTTTCCCCAGAAATTTGAGTCTGTGCGACTCTTCCTCTAGAATTTTGAAACAGAATTTTATTAACAGTTTTGGGGTATGCTATTTTTCATAAAAACTTCTTTACAATGATATTGGTTGAGTCTTGAGTCATTGACAAATTAACAATTGTTATGCACATATGCAAATGAGGAATTTGCCAATGGTATATTTTATTTGCAAGAAATCCAGATTTTCATTGACCAATAAAAAGCATCAATACTTTTTAAATGAAGTGGAATACTGGAAACATTTACAGGAATGATGTATCTTTCTGTCACCATCAAGTTTAGTTGATACTCCATATTTATAAAAAAAGTCCTTCGTCAGTTTGCTATACAACCAACACCAACTACAGATTGAAGACCTGCAGATACTTATCACTTGTTCCCTGTCAAAAAATCATAGTTTTAAAATGTGCAGTTTTATGTTCTGTTTCACTTTGAAGTTTTCATAATTTTCAAAACAGAACTATCATGAAATCTTAGAAGTAAAAAGAAATAACAACACAGAAGAGTGGTGTCTGAGATTTCCCTTCAAACCATATCTGACTCAAACAGATATTTCAATATTCTATGTAAACACTATCAAGCAGAGCACATTTCATTTCAATTTGTCATTAAACATTTTAACTGCTAGTACATAGTCATAAATCACTTTCCTAGATCTCTTTGAAGTCTAGAGACATAACAAAACAATCCCAATAACAAACAATTGTACATAAAATACCTTATTAAGTGATACTAGCTGTCTTTGTGACCTTGACATTGACTGTTCCTAAGTGGCACTAGCTGCCTCTATGACCTTGACTTCCATTGTTCCTAAGTGGTCACAGCTGCCTGTGTGACCTTGAACTTTGTTGTGCCTTAGTGATACTGTGTCTGTGACCTTGACTTTGATTGTTCCTAAGTGGCACTAGCTGCCTCTGACCTTGACCCTCTTGTGTCTTGTCAGAATGTTTATGACTTGTGTGGAGTTTTGGGTACGTTTTGTGTTTCAATCTGTCGGATTGATTGTGACCTTTTGTGTCCCTGTCATTCCAGTGAGATAACACTATAAATTCTTTGAGTTTCTGCTTTCATAGTGATTAGATCCTGTAAAACTGTCTGACACACTATCTTGCAGTTTTGATGTGAACTTGATAAAACTTGTCTATATTTAGGGAAAATATCAGATCATCAGACAAATGAAAAGATCAAATCCTAGATTTAGTCTCTGGTTTCAATTTAGGAGACCATTTTGTCTGAGGGTCTGTCAGGTGGAAGTAATTAAATGTTAGGCCGGTAAAGGACGTGCCTGCTGAGCTGTGATATTATTAGATTCAGAAGATGATGTGGCAGGAATTCGTTCAGCTCACTGAGCTAACTTGATATGGTTCTGGGGACATGGATCAATAGATCATCTAGCACATGGTTTAGGAATGTTTACATCATAGTCAACTGCTGAATCCTTTGTGGTAGATAACAATCTCATGATGGAGTTTAAAATATCTGGTGACAATTTGTGTGACACTTGTACAGACTAGGAGACTATCCATCACAGGATTAGAATTCATAATGATACATCAAATTGTCATATCAGGTTCCAGGGCTACAAGCTTTCTTTTAATTAAAAGATACATCTTATGTTTTTATCTAAGAAAGTTTTTTTTTTCGGAATAAGAAAATGTCCTGAACATAAGGTGATTTATCTTATTTTTTTATTCTAAGAAAGTTTTTTTTCCGAATAAGAAAATGTCCTGAACATAAGTTGATTGAGTGACGGAAAATAAATTCATGTAGAGATGAGTGAAAGAAAATGTTTTCAATTTAAAAATGAGTTGAGTTTTTAGGTCATCTTAGCAAAGCTGTAACCTTTTCCAACCTGGCTTTGTCTGTCGGCATGCGTTGTCCATTGTTAGTTAACATTTTCACATTTTCAACTTCTTCTCAAAAACTCCTGAACTATTTTTGATGAAATTTTGAAGAAACCTTCCTTTTTTGGCTGAAGGGCTACCCAAATTGTAAATTATATGGCCCCTACCCCTCAAGGGTGGGACCAAAAGGAGTCAAATTGACTGATATTTAAAACATCTTCTTCTCAAGATCCAGATATAGCAGAGTATCATCATCAAATGTAAACAGTTCACTTATCATAGAAACAGTCAGTGATGGTCGAAAATGATCACAGGTTATAGTTTAGACAATTTGGTGCTTTATCAGGCGATCTGGGTCACAATACCATTGTAACAATTCCAAATTAGTACAAACGTACCTAATTATATACTGCGTATAGTATACCCAGCTGGTTAACATAACTTGCTTTAACATGGTCTCACTTTGGTTCCAAACAAAACTGTATAAAAGTTATCCTACAATTTGTTTTTCAGATAATTAGGTTGATACAGCATCAACAGAGAATTAAATTAAAGCCATGTTATTGTAAGATAAAAAAACCCATTTAATATAAGAATGTCTATTACAGAAATCATCTGGAAATAGTACTGTAGAAGGGTTAATTTGTGTTTGATAGCGCCAGCAGGTTACTCAGTACTAATCATAGTCCTCTGGATGTTTGAGTGCAGTAGCAAGCTTGATTACAGTGATAGACCATGATTTACTATAATACTAGGTCAGTCAAGGGGTTATTATAGTGCAGCAGTATTGAACCAATATAATTTAGAATCAAAACATTCTGGAGTATGTTTTGTGATTCGTGAGGGAGGCCAATTTTTTGTTTGTTTGTTACATTTTCACTATTGAACTTGAAGGATACCTTTTAAACTAAAGTAATCGCTTGTATATACGAAATTGTCCTTTATGATAATTGTCAAAAAAAAAAAAAAAAATATAATTTAGAATCAAAATATTCTTGAGTATGTTTTGTGATTCGTGAGGGTGGCCAATTTTTTGTTTGTTTGTTACATTTTCACTATTGAACTTGAAGGATACCCTTTAAACTAAAGTAATCGCTTGTATATACGAAATTGTCTTTTATGATAATTGTCATAAAAAAACAAAAAAACAAAAACAAAATTTGCAAGAAACATTAAACTGATTGGTCATGGTTGCTACATATATAATGAATTCACATTATGAGTCTTGAAAATATAGAAAAGAAAAGCAAATTATTTCAACAATATTTTTTTTTATATCAAATTTTGGAGTTACAGTTTTCTTTTAACTTGAAGCTCATGGACTCATAGTCATACTCAAGTTTTGTAGCTATTTATTTGAAAGTATTAACTTTAATTTGCTATGTGTTTGGATAAATCTCTATATAGTTCCAATCATTTGTGTGAAAGACATGTGAAACTTGATCTGTTACACCGCTAGGGCATCTATCTTGCAATTGTGACAAGAGGATATAAAAACCAATCGCCATTCTTTTAGAATTTCTTGAAGGACTTTGTCCATTGATCATTATCTTTTCAGTTCCAGCCTTAATTAATTGATTTCCGTAAATGAAATAGATTTACAAAAGCGATTTGCTTGTTTCCAAATCCCAATTAGTGTAGAATATTGAATAATCTATCAGTTAATAACTGACATATGTAACTCCTGACATATTAGTCACAAATCTTGGTGTGACTCTGTGAAACTGACATATACCAGTCACGAACTGTGGTATACAGGTCTTTTTTGGTATAAATTACTTGGTAAAACTGCATGACATCATAGACTCCAACTTTGGTGTGACTCAGTAAAACTGGTTAACTTTTGAACGATCGAGCCCTACGTATAGCTATGCATGAGGTCAAAATTATTTTGCATGACATAAGGACCCTACTGTTGTCATATTAATTATCAAGTTCTGTTAAAGAATATTTTATCACCGAGAAAAACAAACAATTGCGACATCAAAGTGAACAGGGACAGTCAGCTGTAATTTTTTTTGCTCTTAACAGTTTCATGATATCATTTGAAGACTGAAGGATGGAGCATTGATGGGATTTATTTTCTTGGAAATTTTACGATATTTAAAATGAGTTTTACAAGCCCTAATTGGGCTGTGTGTCCATTTCGTTAAAGGATGGAACTTTTATGGATTTTTTTCTTAAAAAATTCACCATACTAAAAATGAGTTTTACAAAAGATGCATTGAGCAGTACGTGTGTCCATTTCTCCAAGGATGGAGCTTTGATGGAATCTAACAAGATGCCTGTAGCAGTTTGTCCATACTCCATTGCGACTTTGAGTGGACATTTAGTTGTCGGAATGATGGGGATCTGTCATGTCAATGTAACATTGTGGTGGTCTCCTAGCCTCTTTATCAGTTGATTTACTGTTAGGATGTTATTCCATATCATTCTGTGACAAGGAATTTTCATGAAATGCCGCCACTATGATTATACCTTAGCAGTAACAGCGAATCCTTTAACAGTGGGGACTTTTATAAGCTTCTGCTTTTGACTCCACAACTCCACAAGGTCAGCTAGATCAGAAATCATAAAGTCCATAGCCATGATGGCAGGTACCGTAATTCACAAAACAAAATTGGCAAGGAAATCGCATGGAATTTTCAAAATTTGATATTCCTAAAGAGGTATTGCCTATATATCTGTCAAGGCAGGTAATACCAGGCAGGAATCCTCAAAGAGTCTACATGGCATGGAACCAAGGACTCGTAAACAAGGCACCCACAGTGTCCTTGGGCTTCTGTTTGTTATGTGTTTTCATGATCGATGGATTATGTCATAATGACATGCAATATTCACTCTGACTGAGAGCCAGAAGATACCAACTATCAGCTATTCAGTTTACAACGAAAATAATGTGATTTGGACCGATATCTGTGTTTCTACAAAGATTTTAATGATGCATATTAAATGTTTTATTTGATTGTCAGATCTCGATGAAATTATACAGATGCATTTGAAGATAATGTGAAATAAAAAGTTGCACAATATTCCATGCCATAGGATAATGTTACTCAATATTCCATGCCGTAGGATAAAGTTACACAATATTCCATGCCGTAGGATAAAGTTACACAATATTCCATGCCATAGGATACGTTATTTACCAAACTGTCTGTCCATTACAGTATTGGAAACATAACCCAGCATGTTTATCTATCCCAAGCTTCCAATACCAGCAGGCCCCAACTCTGGATATGGTAGCGGACACCTAGACCCCCCTACTCTGATTATGGTATGTGATTGCCTTGACCCCTACTCTGGATATGGTAACAGATACCAAGGCGTCTAATTTGTATATGGTAGCCAATGGTTGACCTCTATACTACTCTGGATATCGTAGCTGGCACCTTAGAACTCTACCCTGAACATTGTAGCAGGTGCTTGGCCCCTAAGTCTCTGAGCAGTAGCAGATAGGTGGTCCCCTTAATCTTTGAGTATATATATATAGTAGTAGGTAGTTGGCCCCAACTCTGTATATGGAAACGGATAGTTCCCTGGCCCCTATGTTATGTATTTTGTGTCTGATGGAGTTAACGCATGTTGCATGCCCTTCAAATTCATTGATGATCCTGATACGATAAATAGCGAAACACAGCATCATGTTTATCGTATTGACAGCTACTGTAGAGGGATTGATATGGTCCTGGAGCCCGTCTCAGCTCTCTAGTACTACAATACACCTAGGTTCATGTCCCAGCAATCGCCAAAGCTATTTAGGATCTGCAGATCTCCACGATCGGGTGGAGTGGTTCTGTCATTCCGAGCTTCTGATACTCCCAGCATAGACGTTATCATCATAAAATACAAAACTTGACCCTGTAATGATCCCATTGGGGAGTCTACAAACCAAACCAGATGTCACCATTTAATATATCGTGATAACTATATAAACACATCACATTGTATTGGTATTTATTACCCACTGAAATATACAAGTTCTGGTTACATGTTTTATGTCTGAGTGTGGCTGACAATACAGACATGACAAGGTCAGATCAGGACAACAAGGTCAGACCAGGCTGACAAGGTCAGACTAGGACGACAAGGTCAGACCAAGATGACAAGGTCGGATCAGGTCAACAAGGTCAGACCAGGATGACAAGGTCAGACCAAGATGACAAGGTCAGACTAGGTCGACAAGGTCAGACCAGGATGGCAAGGTCAGACTTATCAGACTAGGTCAGACAAGGCCAACAAGGTCAGATCTGGACGACAAGGTCAAACCAGGACAACAAGGTCAGGCTAGGTCGACAAGGTCAGATCAGCATGACAAGGTCAGACCAGGTCGACAAGGTCAGACCAGCATGACAAGGTCAGACCAGGTTAACAAGGTCAGACCACGTTGACAAGGTCAGAACACGGTGACAAGGTCAGAACACGGTGACAAGGTCAGACCAGGATGAGTTCAATGGACAGTCATTGCTCTTCAAAGTGATTTGTATTCACAGATTTTTCAATGCAGAAATTGTGAATATTGATGACATCCGTATCTGTTAATGTTTGTAGTTAATTTATTATTAAATTACTTTACTTGTCCTTGTGGAAGTTCACTAGTTAATTACATGTCTGGGATTTTTTGCTGGTGGCATATATTTTCATCATAATATTTGCCAGCTTGTTACTGTTACTTAATATGGCATTTAAAAAAAAATGTGAAATTTTCACATGATATTCTACAAGTTTTCAAAAATTACGAACATATTCTTTAAAATTATTGACATTGAAAAGCCATTAAACATATAATAAGTTGTGATTTCATTTGAATTTTACAGATCGTAAATTTGTGATTGCGAATGCCCAAGTTGAGACGTGTCCAATCCTCTTCTGTAACGATGGGTTTTGTGAACTCACAGGATCTTCTCGAGCAGAGGTCATACAAAAGTCGTGCATCTGCGACTTCCTGCATGGCCCGCTCACCAGCTCCTTTGGGATTCTGCAGATCAAAGATGCATTGCAAGGGTCAGAAGAGAAGCAGGTGGAAATTCTTTACTACCGCAAAGATGGTAAGTCAGCAAATATCACTTAAGTTTTTGAAATTTTGTATCAATCTTATATATTATAGCTGTTATATATAGCTGTTTTATTAGCTCCTTTAAATATGAACTATGAAATGCCTAACTAGTGCCACTATTAGATTAGTAACTTGTGCCACAATTAAATAAGTAACTTGTGCCACAATTAAATAAGTAACTTGTGCAACTATTAGATAAGTAACTGGTGGCTATTAAAATAAGTAACTTGTGCCACTATTAGTTAAGTAACTGATGGCTATTAAATGCCTAACTGGTGACACTATTAAATGCCTAACTGGTGACACTATTAAATGCCTAACTGGTGGCACTATTAAATGCCTAACTGGTGCCACTATTAAATGCCTAACTGGCGGCACAGTTAAATCGCCTAACTGGTGGTACTATTTAATGCCTAACTAGTGGCACAGTTAAATCGCCTAACTGGTGACATTGTTAAATAAGTAACTGGCGTCACTATTAAATGCCTAACTGGTGCCACTATTTATTATGCATTAGAGAATTACTCACTATTTGCACCATTTTGCTTGTACAGCAAAGATATTTCAGCTGTTCCAATGTCGGATCGAGTCATGGTAGTTCAGCCTTTACACATTTTATAAGTACAAAGCTTTGATCTATAAAATTAAACAATAAATGTCAACTGTACGTAGTATAATAAACAATAGCTTTGCATGATATTTCAATGTGCAAGTCTTCAACTGAATTTATCCGACATTTAATGACTTTCTCGGAAGTATTGCATCTTTTTTATGGGAGATGGATATATAATGATCAAAGATGATTTCAGTTGAATAAAGTAATCAAGTGAAGCCAATGCCATGCTCCAGGCTCTTCATGATTTATAAATATAACACATCATCACAATTTATAACTTAGACCATGTGATTTTTTCCCCCCAATTTTTTTTTATAAAAATCAAATAGAAAAAGGCAAGCATGTCTTCAATAGGAATGCACTTTTATGTGATAGCAGCCCTGTTCTGTCATGCGATGATCTCATATTATATATATCCTAATAAGGCACACACATACAGTTTAATATTATTGTGATGTCATCAATAGATAATCCTATCAATGGTTACCTTGGTAGTGGAAATTGAATGTTTAACATCAGAATTCACCTGCTTTATAGGTAAATTGATTTGAGGGTTTTCAGTTTTAAGGAAGGAGAGGGATGGTATATAGGCTATACTAGAGCATACTCTCATCATTAACTGCTTCACAGTTTAATTAGTTTGTTTGTTTGCTTACTGGGTTAATCACCCGATGAACAGCCAGAGTCATTTCAAAGCAGGTGTCCTTGTAGTAGTTGGTGACTACCTCACTGGACAACATACGGTAGGCCCCTCGCATGCCATTCAGAGCAATTAGGATAAAGTATTTCGCCCAAGGACATTAAACCACAACAGCACAGACCAACTCGTTTCTCAGCTTCCCGAGAAACACTTCGTGGTTTATTTAGAGTACACTCCAGTTTTTGAAACTCAAGTTCAAAACCCAGTTGGGGTAGTTGCCTGGTACTGACCATAGGTGATTGTTTTTTCTCTGGGTACTCTGGCTTTCCTCCACCTCCAAAAACAGGCACATCCTTAAATGACCAAGGTTGTAAATAGGACATTAAAACAAATAAACCAAAAATTAAACCATATGGTATGCAGCTTTATTTCAATAAGATCCTTATAAGAGCTGATTCAACAGTAACTTACAGAGTTGTGTCCCTTTATAGGTTGCCATTGGACCTTATCAGTCATTTGTAAAACGGTTTTTTTAGTTGTTCAGAGGAATATACTTTTCGGTTTATGTAGAAATGTATATTTCTGTCAGTTGTAAAATGTACTTTTCAGTAACACTTAATTAGATTTTTGGGATGATCTGCCAAGGATCATGATAATGCAATAAGAAAAAAATAAAGTGGTCATGCACATCATATATACACATTGAACCTTGAGCAGATTTACCATATTTACAGTATCGGCGATGAGTTATTTGAAGCGACTTTATCTGTAGATTTCATATTCATTAAACAATGACTTCTTATAAATAGTGAAATGGGTCTAAGAAATAGCGAAGTCTGAGCCTATATCATAAAAAGGTTCTATAAATATTTGTTTAGGAGTTTTAAAAATGCTGTTCACCTCCGTAGATGTTTGTAAAGAATACTTACATGGACAGAGTTGAATGAATATTAAGTCACTTAAGTGACAAGTTGAGTTTGTGCAGTGTTCTGCTTACCAGAGGTAAAATCTATGCAATCTTGTAGGCATTAACGAATTGTAATGTCAACGTTTTGCACTGATTAAGGTTTTTAAAAACACCATTGCATACACTTTTTATTTTTTGTAAATAAGGGGCCGCGGTGGCTGAGTGGTTAAGGTGTCCTGACACTTTAACACTAGCCCTCTACCTCTGGGCTGCGAGTTCGAAACCTACGTGGGGCAGTTGCAAGGTACTGACCATAGGCCGGTTGTTTTTCTCCGGGTACTCCGGCTTTCCTCCACCTACAAAACCTAACACGTCCTTAAATGACCCTGGCTGTTAATAGGACGTTAAACAAAAACAAACCAAACAAACCAAAAGTAAATAAGGGAAAATTGTAAATTGGAAAGTTGTATGAAATTTTTTTTTTAATATTACACCTGATAACATTTTCCAACAGTGATTTTTAGTTCTCTTTAAAAGATTGAACCTCTGTTGTGAATCTGCATACATCTGAAATCTGAATCAATGTCATATATCTGTAAAGACCTTTCATCATGGCATTTCAGAAAAAATGGAAAGTGCATTATTTACGTTTCACATGATATAGTGTACTCAGAGATGATTGTTTGTATGTAAAGGTTTTTGTCAGATAGCATGTATCAAAGTCCTGTTCCTGGACGATAAATGTCACAAAGTGCGTGATGTAATAATTCTCATTCAGGTACGGAATTAAAATACAAATTTGCAAATGTGTCTTGTAACCAAATAAATGAAAAAAGCAGTCCAAAAGCCTATCATATTCTGGAAACTCAAATTAATACTGGAAGCCGTAAAAGCTAAAGGTGAATTCATCAAGGCCTTAATGTAGAATTAAAAGAGGCAATTGGAGCATGAGGTCAGGTGATATGCTATTAAGGTAGCAATGCTGACGAGATGAAAAGTGGCATGCAACCTGTAGATTGGCCGGTATGACATCAGGGAAGTGTTTGAAACACATCAATGTTATACATTACAGAATGATTCTGACAAATGCTTCAGTTGTAATTCCTTGCTGAAAAAAATTAATTTCCACAAGCTAATGGATTTGAAGAACACACATTGTTTTTTTTCTTGTTGAATATAAATTTGGAGACAAAACCTTTGATGTCTGTGTTTTTATATGATTATACAAAATCTATAAACTTATTGAATCTGAAAATGCTTTTATGATTATGAATTCTATAAACGTTATAGAATCTGAAAATGATCTTATGATTATGAATTCTATAAACTTTATAGAACCTAAAATGATCTTATGATGATGAATTCTATAAACTTTATAGAATCTGAAAATGATTTTATGATTATGAATTCTATAAACGTTATAGAATCTGAAAATTATCTTATGATTATGAATTCTATAAACTTTATAGAATCTGAAAATGATCTTATGATTATGAATTCTATAAACTTTATTTAATCTGAAAATGATCTTATGATTATAAATTCTATAAACTTGATAGAACCTAAAATGATATTATGATTATGAATTCTATAAACGTTATAGAATCTGAAAATGATCTTATGATTATGAATTCTATAAACGTTATAGAATCTGAAAATGATATTATGATTATGAATTCTATAAACGTTATAGAATCTGAAAATGATCTTATGATGATGAAATCTATTCACTTTATAGAACCTAAAATGATCTTATGATTATAAACTTTATAGAATCTGAAAATGATCTTATGATTATGAATTCTATAAACTTGATAGAACCTAAAATGATCTTAGGATTATGAAATCTATTCACTTTATATAATCTGAAAATGTTCTTGAGAAGTCTTGCAACAATTCACTTGAAATAAAATTCCTTACACACTTTTTAATAAAACATGAACAATTTTAGCTTTTTCTACTATTGAAATTAGGATATTCTAAATAAATTAATTCAAAAAAAGGTACCATGTTCACACAATCCCAAATCCATGCATTTGGAATCTAGAGTGATTATACAAGCAGTGTTGTGGATAATTTGAAATTGTGTTCTTTGATTCGTTAGATGTGTTGATTGAGAAATCAGTGGTGGATCGATATTTATTGAAGAAGCACATAGAGTTAGTGGTGACAACATTTATGTTTGTTCTTGGATCCGACATCAATATTTAGATGTAAAATGTATTTTACATCTGGTGATATTTACTACCAAAACAACAAATAATAGCCCTTGTCCACAAATTAGCCCTCGATCTTCATCATTTTCGCACAATCATCAATCTTAAAGACCAGTGAGCTAAAATGAGTTAACAAATAAGCCTTCCCAAAATGTTAATACTGAACTTTTACACTATTAGAGTAAAGAATTATTTGAGGGTGAATATAGTACTAACTTGATAGATCAGATACTAAACTTTGACATTAGGTATGGGGCTTATTTGAGGATATTACTTCTGTTATTATTTATTACACTAGGGGTTCGAGGGGACTTTTTTAAAGATAAAAATGGTACTAAGGCCATACCAATTTGATAAATTGTTCTTTGGACTTTGACATTTTAAAATTGGAGCGAGCGAGCAAAATTTTTTTGATTAAAATTTTTTTTTTGAAATCCTAACATTTTGGAGCGAGCGTGTAATTTTCACAGACGCAATATTAGAACAATGTCTTTTCCTCTTTAAATACAGCAACAACAAATGTTTAAATCATTTAAACTAGTTATTTGATGTTGCTGAATTATTACTACATATATGGATCTGCTCAGGAGCAAAATGTGAATAGAAGAACATCAACAACAGAAGTTACAAACAATGTAATGTAGTAGAAAATTTGTCAAAAATACCCAAAGTCAATGATTGGTCACTCCATGAATGATGAAATGCTTAAGCTTGAATTCAAAAACTGTATGCAATGCATGTTCTTTTATGGATACCAATGAAAAAAATATCCAAAAGGAAATATTTTGGCTAGTCAGTGCATCTATAAAAAATAAAAATCCAAATATCAAGGGATGACCATTACAAAACAAACACATTGCTCAAACAAAATCAACAGTGTTTTATTAAATATTAAGTTTAAACATTGATAGTATTTGAACTTAGATAAAATTAACAAAGGCAGCTTTGATTGGCATGTAAAAGTATCAAACAACAGGTCTCAAAATGACTAGAATCTGAAACCAATAAACTACATATTTTGGAAAGAGAACAAAAACATGGTCCCCTCCCTAATCTCAAACAAATAAACAACTCCAAAAAATGGTAGCATGGACTATTTAATCTAACAATATTTATTAATGAGAATAAAAGCATGATTCCAACCAATAAGAAATGAAAACTTAAATTTACCATTGAAAATCACAATACAGTTTTTGAGGATCGACAAGTTTGGCGAGGTTAGGGTGGAAGAGAAAGCGTTTTTTGGGATTCCATTAGCACAGAAAATGCTGACATTTTAACCGTGTCACTGGTAGATTGTGTCTCTTTCTCGTGTTGGGGTTTCACTAAGAATTCAACAAATCTCATCCCTAAACCTTGACATACCGATATGGACATTTCTGCGGACGAAATGATGATTTATTCGCTGCAGGGGGGGGCGATTGCCCGAGATCCGAATTTCTGATAACAAGTACTGTGTTTCGTTCACCCTATTATACAAATCTAGGAACGATAAATCGCCTTCAAGCTCCATTGCCGTAGTGTCCAATACATTATGACGACCTGACTCTGTAATGACAGATACGACAATGACTCTGTAATGACAGATACGACAAAAATACCCATTTTGACACATTGAAATTGATGTAAATACCTCATGGTTTCTTCGTGATCTGACAGAAGTGTCTATCTCAAACAAACGCTTGATATCTCTGTCTTAACACGTTTAAAGCCTTCGTTTCAAATGCTCAATTGATCCGGAAAGGGACTTTCTAAATTTTGACTTCGCGGAATAAATTTCCGGATTCGTCATTTTTTGTCGACACGAAAATAGGAGCGGTAAATTTTTAATTTTATTTTAATTTCAATTTTTCAAAACACGAGCGGTAAATCCGACAAACAACAAATCAAATTGGTATGGCCTAAACATTTGAACTAGGGGAGGGGGCTTTTTGAGGATAAGTATGGTACTATGTAAGCTTTTACACTAGGCAATAGGGCTTAATTTGAGTATAAATGTGGTACTATACTTTTACACTTGGGACGGGGGATTTTTTTTAGGATGAATTTGGTACTAAACTTTTACACTAGGGGAGGGGGCATATTTGAGGATAAATATGGTACTAAACTTTAACACTAGGGACGGAGGATTATTTGAGGATAAACATGGTACTAAATTTTTAAACTAGGGGAGGGGCTTATTTAAAGGTTAAATATGGTACTTAGTTTTACACTTGGGGAGTCTCATTTATTTGAAGATAAATATGGTCCTAAACTTGAGGGGATAAGGGGAGCTAACTGTTTTCAAATTGTTTAATGTTAACGTAGCATACAACCTTAAATAATAACAAGTGTTCTGTGATTACAACACAATGCTACATTATAGATGTATGACTTGTGGTGTTATCATAATAATACTTGTCATCTATTTCTCAGAAAAATAAATTGAAATAAATCCTTTTGTAATTGGTTGTAGTAATGTTTTCTGATGTTATATAAACCTCACGCTTTATTACCATATATTTTCCCCAATACACATACATCTATCAAATATCATGTGAGCAAACATGTAGAATATGTTCTCAATAACCTGTTAAGATATCCTCACCTGTAATGACCCATTAGGGTATGTAATGGTGTCTGGTTGCTCGTTAAGGTATCTTGTTAAGCTATTCCATGCCAGTTGTGTAAGCACTGTTAATGAGAATGGATTTGACGGATCATGACCCACCATTTTTGTCTGCTATTGATTAACGTCCAGACAAACGCTATCACCAAATTTTCCTATTTATCTTCATTTCTCTAATAAGTTAAAAGTGTGATTTCTGAATACAAACAAAACCAGGTAGGCTTTGTGTGTCTGGCTGCCATTCATTACTGTATGCTAATACCATCAATATATCATTAAATTGTTGTTGATAAAATCTTGTTGGAAAAAAAAATCCTAAAGAAATATTCTTCAATCATTGTATTTTCGAATGGGAAGTGAAAAGTGTTGTTAAATATTTTTTAACAGCTACAGAGATTGACTACAGACACAAAGTACAGCTACAGAGATTGACTACAGACACAAAGTACAGCTACAGAGATTGACTACAGACACAAAGTACAGCTACAGAGATTGACTACAGACACAAAGTACAGCTACAGAGATTGACTACAGACACAAAGTACAGCTACAGAGATTGACTACAGACACAAAGTACAGCTACAGAGATTGACTACAGACACAAAGTACAGCTACAGAGATTGACTACAGACACAAAGTACAGCTACAGAGATTGACTACAGACACAAAGTACAGCTACAGAGATTGACTACAGACACAAAGTACAGCTATAGAGATTGACTACAGACACAAAGTACAGCTACAGAGATTGACTACAGACACAAAGTACAGCTACAGAGATTGACTACAGACACAAAGTACAGCTAC